>NW_022900942.1:11682052-11693163 GCF_012274545.1 Fukomys damarensis | reverse complement strand
AGACAGGGTGTCACTATGTAGTTGATACTGACCTGGAACTCACTATGTAGCCCAGGCTGGTCTCGAACTCACAGCAATCCTACTGCCTCAGCCTCCCGAGTGCTGGGATTACAGACGTGCACCACCACGCCTGGCTCTTACTCAATTTTTAAAGATCTTAATTTTTAAAGATACTTTTAACCTCTCATTATTGAATGAGTTCTTAGAAATAAATGGAATAAAGAAGGGGGATGACTTTAGAGTGGTGAGTTTTATTAAAACATGGCAGCCACCACTCAAAAAAGAATTAGTTCACTCTGTCTAGTTCCTTGCTTTCTATAACTGACAAATTTTGCAAAATATCAGAAAAAATGGAAACATAAACAAATATCACAACTTAGTATAACCTAATAACTTTGAGTTCCTAATTATCTTGCGATATATTTTTTATTTAATGGAAGGAAGGTTTGGCTTTTATAAATTAAATAGCATGGCTTTATATTTTGTTCTTATTGAGAAAAGTAGTGTAGTGAGTTCATTACATTGAAGAAAGATGCCATTTTCTCTGAAATGTGCTCTGTGGGCTGGGAGTCTGATGCAGAAACATAGAGTTCAGGTTCTGTAGCATTAAGCAAGTTAATTAAGACTACCTAATTGTTACCAAACTTCCATGTGTCTGTATACTGGAAAATTTCGCTTTTAACAGTTCTATCTAATAAATTCACAGAAAGAAAAATATTAACACATGGAGATAGCAAAAAGCAAAATGACAGTTCTTCATGAAATGTATATTACAGGGGCCAGAGATTTAGCTCAGTGACACTGTGCCTGCCTCGCAAGCTCAAGGTCCTGAGTTCAATTCCCAGTACAAAAAAAAAAAAATGCATATTACATATTCACATGAGGCATGGCATTCTATGCCAAATTCATATGTCATAAATTTTTTTTAAAACAGGGAGTACCATTTAAAAAGCTCTTAAATTTTTGGCAGCTCTGTCTCTCCTACTGCCTTGTAGACAAGAAAACAATATACAGGTATAAGAATCTAGAGCAAACATTTCAAAGTGGCCTTTACAGTGGGTCAGGAATATAGCTAGTTAGGTAGAATTAAATCACAAAATTTAAACAGTGAAGGTATCACTAGACAGGACTTAAGGAAGTCCCCAACGTGGAGAGGAGGAATCTTGAAACACCTCAGCTATGGCATAGGTTGCAGGTTCACTGACTTTCATCACAGAAGAAGAATTTTCAAAATGCTTCAGTAAGAGGCATAAAGAAGTTTATTAGGCAAAACTGAAAACTATATACTCAAAGTATACAAGAGAGAGAAAAAAGAGGGATATGGTTTTGAGCAAGATATATAAGTAGGGCACTTAGAGATGAAAATCTTTGGAATTTTTGAATTTATGGAAAGAGAAGATTCAATTTACAGATGAAATGGAACAGTTCTTTCTGCAAGAAAATGGTGATGGCCCATTCCTAGGAGATAGCCATCACAGGTGATAGAGCTGTATCCCATCCATATGGTAATATTGTACAGTGTGGTGCCTTGGTTCATGAACTAAATTCATTCCACTATCTTAGTTTTCTCTCATTGCTGAGACAAAATACCCAACACCCAAAGTTAAAGGGAGAAAGGTTTATTTACCTCACAGTTTTTGAGGTTTCAGTCCATAATCAGCTGTCTCCAAGACAGTGGCACATAGCAGGGGGACTTGCAGAGGAGAAATAGTTCATGGCACCCATGTGGTAAGAAAAGCAACAAGGGACCTTAACAGTTTCTTTCTGGCCCTTTTATTTTATCCAAACTACCAGGATTAGGGCAGTGCCAAACCAATCACTCTTGTGCAGTGGTTTAGTAATCACACACCCTTAATCTCAGCATCACACACTTTAGATTCAGCTACCTCTGAAAAAGAAAGCCCCACCTCATCCAGATGAGGTTTTCGGGGAAGGGGGGACATCTGAACACAACCATAACACAATTTTGGAAAAGATGGCCACACTCATGTTTGTGTGGGAAAGATGGCTATGGTTGTGTTTGTCACCCAATGCAGTTTGTAAACAAAAACAAAATTTTGCCAAATATTTCTGTTTGCAATTCAAAATGTTCATGGACAAAAGTGTTGATGAACGGAGGTACCACTGATCCATTTTACAAGTGAAAAGAGATGGCCTATTCACAGGTGAAAAAGGCCTATTCACAGGTAAATGGGAGTGGCCCAGGACCTTTTACAGGAAAAGGGGAATTGCCCAGGCTGTGTTTGTAAAGGCCTTAGAAATTTGACTGGGTTTGTGTCCTGGACTTTCAGTTTTTATTAAAAGTACAGTTTAATTTTTCCTGTCTGTCTATCTGTCTTACTTTTTCCTGTCTCTGTGTCATATCCAGTTCTAACAATCTCTCCACCTCTTCAGGTGCTCTATGCAAATACAAGTACATGCAACATCTTCTATTTCTTTACCCACTCCTTCACCCCTGTCTTCTCCACTCCATTTTGATTTCAGTAACAGTTTTCTCTCCCTGGGCTCTTGTCCTGTGAGTGACAGAAAAACTAAGCCAAGATGACATTGGGGAATGGAACCAGGTACAGTTTATTTGAAAGAACAAAGAAAAGCCCTCGATAGACAATGGGACAAAAAGGATGCCAAGGAAGCACCTGAATTTAGTAACTTGTGTACAGCTTTGTGGGGAGTGACAGGGATGGTCAAGAATGCAGGTGTGCAAACACCACTGTTGTTGCTAGGCTTCTGATATCCAGAAAGTAGACTTTATTATTTCTTTGTCCTTTGAATTCCAGTTTTCAAAGTTCTCCTAGTTTATTCAGAAACTTTCCCTTTGTTCCTTGTACTTTACTTTCCTGAGGCTTACCTTCAATTTATCCAGATCCTTACCTTCAGTTTACTGAGTTTATTTAGTTTACTTAGGCCTTCTGTCCTAATCTGTCTCTCTATCTCCTAGTTTCACTGTCACTGGAGATTGTCTCATGTAAGTGTATGGTTTGGTTCATTCTTGTCACCAGCTGCCTAACAATCCTCTGAAGGATCCTAGCTCCTATCAGTGGTCATTTCTAGCCTCTGGCCATTCAAACAAAGTTTGTTCACTGTTTCAGTTTTTATTTCTCCCAGACAATAAGGCTGTTCCCTAGTCCAAGACTCTCTTCTCTACCAATCCATGTATTGATCTAATCAGTTGACCTTCCTGGTATTATGAAAATGAGTGTCTCAGAGTCATCAGAGATTCGAAACCTAAAGACAAGCTATAACAGGAAGATTGAAGTGTTAACCCAGGTATCATAGATAGATAGATTAGATAGATAGATAGATAGATAGATAGATAGATAGACATAGAGATATATGGATGTATTTAAAACTCTAGGTCTTTTGTTTTGCTAACTACTCCCCACAATTTTATACAAAATGAGGAATTCTCAAGAGGACAAGAGGCAAAACTCCTCTATTCTGTCATTTTATGAAGGGAAATCTCAGGCGGGAGATCTTGTTAAAATGAAATTATTGTCAGAGCCCGTGGAACTAGGCTGTTACCCCACCCCCACCAGCCTAGGCCTCCAAGCAACACAGAAGGGTGAGGATTGGACGCAATCCAGTGCACCTCCACCTCTGGCCTCCTCGTTTGTGCTGGTATCTGGACTATCCTTAGCGGAAGGGCAGCTGGAACCTGGAGTAGAGCCTTGCATAGTTCAACCCTGCAGGAAGTCAAAGGAGCTCAACTTGGGCCTTGCATCCAGAAATCAGCCTGAATCTCAGGGTTCTGCTGCTGGCTTGCTGAGACAAATTGACTTAGATCTGCACACTGTTGCCCACATTGTCTATTGTGACATCAGAGACATACCTTTTATTTTTTATTTAATTTTTTTTCCTTTTCCCTTTTTTTTTAAACTGGGGATTGAACTTGGGACCTTGTACTTCTGAGGCAGGTGGTGGCACCATTAAACTATATCCCTAGCCCTTTTCCTCTTATTTTTAATTTTTAATTTTTTTTACTCTTTTCAAATTCTTCCCTTTTTCCATTTTTTTCTCCTTTCTTTCTTCTCTTTTGCTCTCCCACATTGTTCTTCGCCTCTGTTTTTGTTCCTGTTCCTGCTCTAATTCACATTTCTTCTTTCTTTTTCTTTTCTTCTCTTTTTCCTTCTCTAAACATTCATTAGTTTCAAAGGAAAGTGAGTACAGTTTCTAGCTTCCCTGTTGCTGTTAGGTGGTTCTATTCTTGTCTTGGTTCTTTCATTCTGTCTTTCCCTCTTGTCTTCAAGAGTTTACTAGAGTTTTCACAATCTTCCTCTGTCCTCTGGCCTCACTTCTAACCTTTCCCTATCCTTCTACTTATCTATCCCTCTCT
The DNA here is from genome assembly GCF_012274545.1 of Fukomys damarensis. Lineage (NCBI taxonomy): Eukaryota > Metazoa > Chordata > Mammalia > Rodentia > Bathyergidae > Fukomys > Fukomys damarensis. The sequence continues at coordinate 11,688,830 of NW_022900942.1, read as the reverse complement.
CTCCAACTCTTTGTAAGTCCCTATCCTGAAGGGTAAAGTTGATATATTGAAGAATCTATTCACTATAAACATATTTTGGGCTAGTCCTTGATTTTTTTTTTAATTCATATGGTTAAAGGTGATAGATTGATAACTACCACAAATTATCATTTTCTAAACTCTGCTTGATGTTATTGTGTTGCTCATTGTATCACTTGGGCTAAGGATTGCTCTAATCAGTTGTCCTTCCTGGTATTATGAAAATGAGAGTGTCTCAGAGTAATCAGAGACTCAAAACCTAAAGACAAGCTATAACAGGAAGATTGAAGTATTAATCCAGGTATCAAATGAAGGACAGTACCAACAACAAAAATAGAAATGAGAAGACATTTAAGTAAGGCACAAACACAGACTTCTAGCTCACCAATGGCAAATTCCAAAGGAAACAAGGTGGGAAAGTCTGACAATTGACCAGCTGGACACCCTGAACTGATAGAACAGGAAGTAACAAAACAGATGAATGAGGCTCTAGAAAAATTCAAAACAGAAATAATATTCCAGATAAATACAGAATGAAAGACATGATTAGAGACTCTAGAAGAGAAACAGATAAAAAAAATAGATGAGTTCAGAACCATGATAGATGCCATGAATGTCCAACATAGGAAAGAATGGAAACCATGAATGCTGAACATAGGAAAGAAATGGAATCCATGAAACAAATTCAAACATAGCCAGGAGATTAAAAACTCTATTGAAAGTATACATAAGACTGAGCCAATCTGAAGACAGAATGGCAGTCAGTGACCATGAAAATAGAAATCTCTTAAAAATAGTAAGGGACCATGAGAAATCAATCCAACAGCTCCTAGATGACACAAAGAAGAATATTAGACTAATAGGAGTCCATGAAAAAGTGAAAGTACAAATGACATAAAAAAAAAAACTGTTCACAGAATTAATGTAGAAAACTTCCCAAACAGAGCAAAAGAATTTGACATACAGATAAATGAGGTGTATAGGACTCCAACTAGCCATGATAAAAAAAATCTACACCTAGACATATAATAATCAAGGAAACACAACAGAAGAATACAATACTATAAGCAGTTACAGCAATGAAACAAATCACATACAAAGGAAAGCCCATCAGAATCACAGCAGACTTTTCAACACAAACCTTCAAATCAAGGAGAGACTGGAGTGAGTTATTTCAAGCCTAAAAGAAAACAACCTCCAACCTAGACTGATGTATCCTGCAAAACTATCTTTCAAAATTGATGGGGAAATAAGATACTTCCATGACAAAGAACACCTGAGAAACTTCATGAATATCAAACCAACACTCCAAACAACTCTAAACAATATCCTAGAAAAAGACAATGAAGGTCACAACTCCATGAGGCCCAACACAGTAAATCCATTAGGCAAGAAAAGAAATTAAAATGAGAAGGTGAAAAATTTAAAAAAGCTAACAACAGGACAATAACATGACAACAATAAGTCAATACATATCAGTTATAACTATCAATGTCAGTGGCCTCGATTCACCAATCAAAAGAAATAGACTGGAAGAATGGACTGAGAAGCAAAATTCAACAATATGCTGTATACAAGAAATGCACCTATTTCAAAAAGAAATTTGTTGACTGAAAGTAAAAGAATGGAAAACAGTTCTCCATGTGGCACGAACATGGAAAAAAGCAGGGGTAGCTATCTTATTTGCACACAAAGTGAATTTCAAACCAAAATTAATTAAGATAGAGACAAAGAAGATCACTACATCCTTGTAAAGGGAACAATCCAAGAGGTGTCAATTATAAATATATATGCACCAAATACTAATGCCCCCAACTATACAAAACAAATATTAAGGGACATGAAAGACCAAATAAGCACTAACAATTGCAATGGGAGACCTCAATACCCCACTGTAACAAGTAGACAGGTCATCTAGACAGAAAATCAATAACAAAACACTAGAACTGAACCAAGCTTTTGAACAAATGGACTTAACAGATATCTACAGAGTGTTCCACCCCACAAAATTAGAATGTAAAATTGTTTTCAGCTGCACATTGGTCATTCTCCAAAATAGACCACATACTACCTCATAGAACATATTTAGGAAAATGCAAAGGAATTGAACTTATCCCATGTATATTATCAGACCATAGTGTGATTAAGCTGGAAATCAATAGCATAAGAAACCGCAAGAACTTCACATACACATGGAAATTGAACAACGCTCTCCTAAACAACCAATGGGTCACAGAGGAAATTAATAAATTAGACAGTTTGTACAAATAAATGATAATGCCAATATAACATACAGGAATCTATGGGACACAATTAAAGCACTACTACAAGGGAAATCTATAGCAGTGAATGCCCACACTAGGAAAGCAGGTCAAGCTCAAATAAACAACCTAATGCTGAATTGTAAGCTACTAGGAAAAGAAGAGCAAGAGAAACCCAAAGCTCATACAAGGGAGGAAATTATAAAGATCAGAGCAGAAATCAATGCAGTGGAGACAAAGAGAAAAATTTTTAAAAATGAATTGAAGAGTTGTTTTTTCAAAAGGATAAATAAAATCAATAAATCTTTAGCCAACCTTATCAAAACAAGGAAAGAAAAGACTCAAATCCACACAATCAGGAATGAAAAAGGTGAAGTTACAACACATACAGCAGGAATCCAGATATAGCAGAAATCCAGAGAATCATCAATACCTACTTTGAGAACCTGTACTCTAATAAAATAGAAGACATGGAAGAAATTGACACATTTCTGGATATATATGAATTACTAACATTTAAAGAAGAAGATATAAAAATTCTAAATACCACAATTACAATTAGGGAAATTGAAAACATAATTAAAAGTTTACCAACAAAGAAAAACCCAGGTCCTAGTGGATTCATTGCTGAATTCTACAAGACATTTAGAGAAGAATTACTGTCAATATTCTTTAAACTTTTCAATGAAATTGAAAGGGAAGCAAAACTTCCAAATTCATTCCTGGAAGCAACTGTTACTTTGATTCCAGATCCAGGGAATGACCCAACCAAAAAAGAGAACTACAGGCCAATCTCCCTAATGAACATAGATGCAAAAATCTTCAAAAAGATACTGGCAAACGGAATACAGAGCGTCATCAAGAAGTTCATATACTCTGACCAAGTCAGATTTATCGCAGGGAGGCAAGCATAGTTCAACTTATGTAAATCAATAAATATAACACACTATATTAACAGAGTCAAGGGCCAAAACAGTATGATCATCTCAATAGATGCAGAAAAAGCATTCAACAAATTTCAATAGGCATTCATTATTAAAAAAAAAACCTTGCAGAAAATTGGAACAGATGGTCTTTATCTCAAATTGATAATGAAAAACTGCCAGCATCATACTAAATGTTCCAAAACTGAAAAGCTTCATGCTAAAATCAGGAACAAAACAACAATGTCTATTATCACCACTCCTGTTCAGTATAGCTCTGGAAACATAAGCGACAGCAATAAAGAGAAAGAAATAAAAAGAATAAAGATAGGAAAGAAAGAAGTTAAACTGTCATTTTTTGCTGATGATATGATATTCTACATAGAAGACCTAAAAATCTCTGCCAAAAGACTTCTAGACTTAATAGACAGATTCAGTAGAGTAGCTGGATACAAGGTCAATGCTAAAAAAATTAATAGCATTCTTGTACACAAATAACAGGCTCACTGAGAGAGAAATTAGGGAAATAATCCCTTTCACAGTAGCATCTGAAAAAATGAAATATCTAGGAATCAGTCTAACAAAGGAAGCAAAAACCTCTACATTGAAAACTATAGCAATATAAAAAGATGGAAGAGGATATAAGAAAATGGAAAGACATTCTTTGTTCTTGGGTAAGAAGAACCAACATAATGAAAATGGCTATACTTCCAAAATTGCTATACAGATTCAATGCAATCCCAATTTAAATCCCAACAGTATATTTCACAGAACTAGAAAGAACAATCCAAAATTTCATTTGGAGCCAGAAGAGACTTAGAAAGAAAAAGCCATTCTAGGCAAGAGAGACAAGATGGGGGTATCACAATCCCCAACTTGAAACTATACTAAAAAGCTACTGTGATAAAACAGCATGGTACTGGCAAAGAAACAGACCCAAGGATCAGTGGAATAGATTAGAAGTTGCAGAAATAGTTCCAGACATACTCAGCTACCTCATCTTTGACAAAGGAGCCAACCATCCTCACTGGAGGAAAGATAGCCTCTTCAATAAATTGTGTTGGAAAAAGTGGATGTCAACTTGCCAAAGATTAAAAATAGATCCCTATCTTTCACCATGCACTAAACTAAAATCCAAGTGCATTAAAGATATACATATAAAATAAAAACACTAAACTTGCTGGAAGATAAGTTAGGTAGAACTCTTGAAGATCTTAGTATGGGAAAAGACTTTAAAAACAAATCCTCAGAATCAACACCTAGGAGCACATCTTTTTAAAAAACATCTGCATTGCCGGAGAAATCACAAGCAGAGCTAAGAGACAATCCACAATGTGAGAAAAAAAATTCACCAGCTTTTCCTCAGACAAAGGTCTACCATCTAGAATATATAAAGAATTCAAAAAAAAATCAGACCCCCCAAAAAATATAAAGACCCATTTCAAAAACTGGCATCTGAAATGAACAGACATTTCTCAGACAAAGAAGTAAAAGCAGAAAATAAACATGAAAAAATGTTCAATGTCACTGATCATTCAAGAGATGCAGATGAAAACAACACTGATTCCATCTCACTCCAGAAAGAAGGGCTGCTATCAAGAAATCAACCAAAAACAAATCATGGCACATTGTGGGGAGACTGGAACACTTCTTCATTGTTGTGGGAGTGGTGCAGACTGGTGCTACCACTGTGGAAATCATTATGGAGATACCTCAAACAACTAGTATTACAGGTCCCATTTGACCTAGCTATTCCTCTGCTGGGTTTCTTCCCAAAAGAATTAAAAAATCACACCACAGCAATATATGCTCACCCATGTTTATAATGGCACAGTTTGTAATTGCTAAAACTTGGAAACAGCCAATTTGCCTATCAACTAGAGACTGGATAAAGAAGATGTGGTTTTTCTATAAAATGAAGTGCTATTCAGCCATAATGAATGAGAAACTAAGGACCAGGGACTTAGCTCAGCGGTTCTGCTGCCTGCCTCGCAAGCACAAGGTCTCAAGTTTGATACCCAGCACAAAAAAAAAAAAAAAAGAATGAGAAGCTAGAGTCATTTATAACTAAATGGATGCATATTGAGGCTATAATCTTAGGTGAAATAGGACACGTGTGTAAATACAGAATAGTTTCTCTGGTATGAAAAACTAAAAGTGTAAATAAGGTTCAAATTGAATAATTAACAGTGTGAAATAGGAAGAAAAGAGCTAATTGAGTAGGGGAAGTGGGAAGGGTAGGGGAAAGAAAAGAAGAGAAAAGAAAAAATATGAGAAAAGGAAAATATGGAAACATAATCTTTGTAAATAGGGAAGGGTGGGGGGTGAAGGAAGGGTAAGGGTATCAGGAAAAAATAAGAACCAAGATAGATTACATAAAGGTACAAGATCCCAAAATGAATGTAACTGTACTGTACACCTAAAAAGTACTGATAACCTTGATGAAAAATAGAATTATTAGGCTATACAGGGGGCACACACCTGCAATTCCAATAGTGTAGATAGGTAAGTTAATTAGATATCTTATAGGCAGTTAGGGCCAGCCTTCAAGGGACCAACATGGAGGAGCACAGTCCATAAGCCAATATGGAGGACAATCAAGACAGATTCACTGAAGGCCAGCATTGTAAAAGAAAACTACCACTCCCATGTGCTTCACCTAAGGATGGATAGCAGTGATTGATAATCTAAATCAGTATCAATCACCTGGGTGGAGGACAAAGCTCTTTCAGGAGGGATCCCTGACCCACCTTTTACCACCAAAAATCCTTGCTCCTTCCTTGTATGCTTGCTATATGACCTGTTTTCCCACTGGATACCCATTTCATCAATATTATCTAAGCAACTGTACTTGTCATAATCTTATTGGTTGTTCATAGTTTTGTCCACCTTGTGATTTCTCGCTGGATCAATATTACCTAAGCAACTGTACTTGAAATCTTACTAGTTAACTATACTTTTGTCTCACCTTGAGCCCATATCACCTTGTTGCTTGGTCCCATAAAACACCTTTGAGAAGTTGCATGAGAGGGCAATCCATTTCCTGGTCCCTCTTCTGTCTCTATGAGACAGAAACTATATTTCTTTCAATAAATTTTCCCACTCTGAATCTCAGTTGTTCATAGAATTCTTTCTTTGATTTTAGAGAACACAAACTCACATTTCAGATAACTAGCAGGTTTGGGAGTTGCAACTATTTCCCCTATATCACCAGCACTTGGGAGGCTGAGGCAGGAGGATCACTATGAATTTGAGGCCAGCCTGGAGAAAATACCAAGAAGCTGTCTCAAAAAAATTTTAAGATTAAAAAAAAATAGTGAGAAGAAATAATATGTCCTTCCAGATTTGAAAAATTCATTTTACTAGGTCTTGCTTTGACCTTCCTCTGTCTTTCCCATACAGGAAGGGGTACCTAATTTAGGGTCAGGGGATTATAGGCAAGAAAAAGGATAAAATAGCATCTCACTAATATTTTTTAAAGAAATTAATAGGAGGCCTGCCTGTCTGCGATCACCCGGCGGCGTGCGCGCGAGCTCCCGGCCTGCGCGGGAGCTCCCGACCTGTGCGACAACAGAC
>NW_022900942.1:11622044-11676907 GCF_012274545.1 Fukomys damarensis | reverse complement strand
CTAAGTGAAATAAATAAGTCCCACATGTGTAAATACCAAATAGTTTCCCTGGTGTGAATATTCTGCAACAATGCATAAGATTCTAATAAGATTACTGACATTTAGAAATGGGAGGAAAGGAGCTAAAGGTGTAGGGAAGGTGTGATACGTAGGGGAAGAACAAAAAGGGAAAAGAAAAAAATGTGAGAGAATGAAAAGATGAAAATAAAGTGTTTGTAGATGGGGAGGGGAGGAGGGGGTGAAGGGAGGGCAGAGGTAAGGGGAAAAAAATGAGAATCAAGACTTGCCATGTAAAGGTACATGATCCCAACAATGAATGTAACTGTACTGTATCCCTAAATGTACCAATAAACTCAATAAAAAAAAATAAAAAAAAAAAAAGAAATTAATAGGAAATCTTACTTAAGACAGCTTTTTGTCTCTACAATTAGATTGCAGCAATTAGAAAGACAAAGGTAAAGAGTGAGAGAGAAATCAGACCTAGGAAGACACCAGGTAACACAATTTACATACCACAAAGGAACAGGAAGAAATAAAATGATCAGAGACAGAAAGTAGATAGAGGTACTCAAGTTAAGATCAAAGACAGCCAGAAAGCCAGTCAGATGGCAACAAGTTCCAGGTGTCCACATGGGGACATGAGAGAAATCATTAGTCCTAAATAAGAAGGAGCTGATGACAACAATCCACAGATTCCTTTCTGATGCTCTTTACTCTTCCAGAGTAGCTATCTATCTTTTTTCTTTTCCAAGTAAACGTCTTCTCTTACTTTAAACTCTGTCTGTTTAATTCATTATGGAAGCTAAGGGTTTTCAGATTCTGGCAGGATCCCAGTAGCTGTGTGATCCAGCAGAACAGTGATGTGACGTAATGAGACAAGCTGTGGTACGGCGTGGTGTGGCGTGGTGTACACTTCTCCCCCAAACATGAAACTAAGAGCATATCTGTATAGGTTGTGTAGATGCTGTGATTTTTGTCCAGCAATGGAGAACTGTCAGATAATGTGTGGCTTTTTTCCTCTGGGACAAAACTGAACAAAGCCTATTCCTCCCAATTCCTTCCCCCAACTCAAGACTGAAGAGAAGTAAAGCCACATAGAGACACAAAGCAAAGACATCATACAAAGAATGATTATGAGAAAGAGGAAGACTTTCTCGGGAAAACTTGTTCATTCACAGTCCAACAAAGAAGAGATATATACCATAGCAAATCAGGAATAGAGACCAGAAAGAAGCTCTGCTTCTACGACTTACTCATCCTCTGAAGACAGTTCAGAAAGGTTTAGAGAATGATGGGATTCGATTAGACATAAAGTAAAGGTGTTTGGTGGAGTTTGGCAACTGATGGCTTTGTTATCAGATTCTGGGGTTCTGGAGTCTCCTTCTAGAGGTGTTTCTACAGGTTCTTGCTGTCCCAAGCAAAGAATTAGTCAAAACAAGCACAAGTGGTAGCAAAGTTTTATGAAAGGTAGAAAGAGAAACTGGCTCTGCAGAGCGAGTTTGGGCCAAGTGAAAGTAAGAAAAGAAGTACACCATACAGTGTGAAGGTGGGCCACCATGCAAGAGAGAACACACTGGCTAAAAACTCAATGCAGACTGTCCTTTTGAGGCAGCAAACTTTCCGTTTGATTGATACAGCGCATTGCCACTAGTCCAAGAGGATGGAAAGCACACCAGGAGCCATGGAGACAAAGTAAAGCTTTATTTAACACCGGCAGACCAACTTACATTCCCACTCAGGAGACCGGCCCCATCTAGGGCTCAGCAAAGGAGGATGTACTCTTTGGGAGGGGTGGAGTTACAGATAAGGCACATCTGACATACATTTATTGGTTACAGAGTTTGAATATTTGTTAGCAGGTGGGCTTAGTCAGTCATGGTATAGGCTCACACATGATGCTGACAGCATGCTTACAGGGTAATTTAAAATATAAGGCTTATATCTCATTGCATTCTGGTGAGGTGACAAAACTCTTCTAGAGACAAAAACATTGCTGAGCTTAGACATATGTAAGGCAGGACAGACCGAGACATGTTGAACAAAGAAAATTTCAAGTAGGGAATTTCCCTGTAGTAAGTCTAGCTTGTATCTGGAGACAAATTCCCCTTTCTTTTTTTTCTTTTTTTTAAACTGGGCGTCGCACTCGGGTCTTTGCACTTGTGAGGCAGGTGGAACCACTAAACTAAATCCCCAGCTCCCTCCTTCACTTTTTGTATCACCTACTGCTCAGGCTGATGTCAGGTCTAGGCTGTGCTATCAAAAACCTGTTCAAATTTTCATGAGAAGTCCACATGCAGGGCTTTGAGAACTATTCTGCCCACATGTTTTAGGATTTCATCACACTTCCTTTCGCAGCCAATCTTGATCACGCCCTACTTTCCTGACTCAGGTTGTAGGCAAGTGGTGAAAGTTCTTACACATCAAGGGAACGATTTAGACATAAAACAGGTTTGGTTTGGTTTTTGTGGTACCAGACCTTACACTTACCAGGCAGGCATGGCACCACTGAGCTACATCCCCAGCTAAGGGAAGGATTTAATTCTTTAGGAAAAGGAGGTACAGATAGGAAAAGGAGGAACAGGTAGCAAAAGAAATGCTGGGTCAAGTTTATTCTAGTAAGTTCTATTATCCCTAGAGTGGGAACTGTGTTGTTATGGATGATGGGGATCCCAATGTGGGGAACTTTAAGTGATCCTGAGATAGAAGAAATAAAGATAGGTAGAAATGAGCCCAAAAAAGTCATAATTTTAAAAATAAAAATTGCAGCTTCAGGTCACAAACCCCATTTAATTTTTTCCTTTCTTTTGTACCAAAATACAAGAAGCCTGGGTAATTCCTTTTAACCTGCAAATCGGCCCAGCCATTCCCTCTTTACTTGCAAATAGACTTCTTTCACCCGAGAGTAGACCACCTCCTTTTGTAGAAGATGGCTTTTTAGTTAGCGTATGAGTGACACAGCTAGTTAGTGGAAGGGCCTGAGATAGAGTTGGGTGACCAGCCATATTCATAAAAATTTTAGAATGGACAGTAAAACTAGGACTTTGGACAAAGAATAAATTTCCTCAGGCAGTATGAGGTGCAGCCTATTGCCTACAAAAGGGAATTGCAGTCACTCCTTACTAAGCTCTGAATTTTTAGGAATTTGAATACATTAAACTTCCTCAGCCAGCTTGGGATGCAGCCCACTCCCTACTAAAGGGAGGTGCCCCCAATCCCTCTGACTTTATCTTGAGGCCTTGTCTTCTTCACATACGCCCCATTTGATGGAAATGGGGAATAAAGGCAAAGATTTACATAGTATTCTGAAATATGTGGAGTGGTTATTCTTATTTAAAATTGTCCATTAATCTAGAGGGGATGAAGAAGACAGGACTCATTCTATTCTCTACTGCTATGTGTTTAACTTTTCAATAAATAGTACCAAAGGGCCAGAAATTTGGCTCAATGGTTTTGCCACCTGCCTCATAAGCACAGGGACCCAAGTTCGATCCCCGGTACCAGAAAACAAACAAACAAAAAACTAACTTTAAACCGGGCGTGGTGGTGCATGCCTGTAATCCCAACACTCAGGAGGCTGAGGCAGGAGGATCGCTATGAGTTCGAGACCAGCCTGGGCTACATAGTGAGTGCCAGGTCAGTCTCAACTACATAGTGAGACCCTGTCTCAAAAAACCAAAAATAAATAAATAAATAAATAAATAATAAATGGTACCAAATAGCTTTAGAATTTTAATGTGTTGATCAGCAGAGGGAGCTGTAGTCCTCATTTCTCTAGCACCTGAGCCTAGCTGTCTAGCTTTTTTGGTTATTTTTTGAGACAGGGTTTCACTGTGTAGTTGAGACTGACCTGAAACTCACTATGTAGCCCAGGCTGGTCTCAAACTCACAGTGATCCACCTGCCTCAGCCTCCCAAGTGCTGGGATTATAGGCATGCGCCACCACACCTGGCTTGTCTAGCTTTTTTTTTAACTAGAGGAACAGTAGTAAGTATCCCACATGAAAGACCAAGGTTCTGGTGAGTTCGCTGCATGGTTGCTGCTTTAAACATTTGTCTTTTGCTATTGTTTTGTTCTGTCTCCACACTGACATGGCCTTTTGCCCTTTTCTGCTATAAAGCCCACTGGGCCACTAGAGAACCACTGACAGCACCATAATGAGTAAGCTCACCAGATTCATGAAAGTGAGTTATAACTATTTACATTATAAAGGCGTTTGTTAAAACAATTGTTTTTTAGGTGTTGTTTAAAAGACATTTATGTTTTTAAGATTCATTTATACAGCACTTATTTAAATTTTGAGATTTTTTTTTTTTTTTTAGTGAGCCTCATTAAATAAACAGGGAAAATATTTCATAGCCTCTAAGCATCGAACACATTTTTAACTGTTACATCTGCATTCACTAAGTCCCTGTGCTAGAGCCTGAGGTCACAACATTGAGAAATTATGTGCATAAATCTTAGCATGTTGGCACATGCCTATAATCCCAGCACTCTGCCCAGAAGGCAGAGGTAGGAAGATCACTGCTAGTTTGAGGCCAGGCTGGACTACATAGTGCACTCAAGGCCAGCCTGAAGTACCTGAAGTACCTGAACTACATAGCAAGACCCTGTCTCAAAAAACAAAACAAAACAAAAAACACAACAAAAGGAGAAACTGTGCATCCCAAGACCTAACAGCATTAGAAATTTCAAGATGCCTAGTAAACACCTCTACAATGCCTTTTCCATATAAAAATCTGCATTATTTTTCCAATACTGGGGATTGAACCAAGGGCTTTACACATTCTCAGCAAGTGCCGTACCACTGAGATATACCCCTAGTCCTGAAATTTAACTCTTAAAAATTTGTTTTTGAATTGAGAAGCATTTATTTTAAATTTATCCTTTTTAAAAGCCCTACTGTAGGTGGTTCCAGGGGCCCTCTGGATTTGAGAAGCCAGTATAATGTGAAATAGGCCTGGTATGTCTTGATCTCCTATTTTAGTAGAGGAGGCATCTCTCCTCTGTTTTGCCCAGCAGAGCTGAAAAAGTCGCTGAACACAAGAGGGAAGAAAGTAAACATGGAAATTTCTGCCAGTCCAAAGACCTGAGCACTTCCCTTTGTGTCACTTACCTCTGTCCTGGGTGTGGAGCCTGACTAAAAATTAATCTAACTCAGACAGGAAAGCTCAGGGGAGGCTCAGCCTCTCCACTCCCAGGAGCTTTCCAGGATTATAAACTAAGGGTATAGAGAGCAATCTGGAAAATAATGGGGGGATCTCATGCAAATTTCCCTCTACTCAGCCAAGATCAGGAGGTAGAACAACCAAAAGGAAGCACCATTTCCATGATTCCTGGCCCCAGGGTCTTGGGGACAGGGATCAATTAACCGGCACCATCACATTGCTACGAAGGGAAGTACTATTTGCAGTCCACAAGCTAATAATATAGTTCATCTATGAATTTATTCGTGGTGTGGGTTTGCAGAACAGAATAATATTGGTGATGTGACCCCTGGGACTGGGACTGTCATAAAGCTGAATGATTGGTTAGGTCAGAATAGCACCATCTCTAGGGCTGTGTAACTATGCCTCAAGGGATTTTAAGTAAAGCTTGTTATCATTAATATCCTCAGAGGGATGGCATAACAAATGAATAGGATATATGTTCTGTTAGTGGATTTTCTATTATGAAAATCTACATTATTTCAAAGGCTCTTGGCTTGGGTGACGCAGCTGCAAGAACTATGGACCCTGCTGGGGCTTTCATTTGTGCTTTGGTAATGCCAGGTGGAGGCAGCTGGAGGGGTATTTTCATTCTGAGTGCTACTGTTTATACTAACACAGGAGGAGGCTATTGGATCAGAGTATGGTGATGTTTGCATTCAGCAGTAGCTTATGAGAAAGGCTAATGAGTCTGTGAACTTTGGGATACAAATTAAGGCTATTAAGAGTAGAAGAAATGAGCCAGGATAGGGAGAAAAGCCTTGTAACCTAGTCTGTGTGTCTTCCTCATTGGGTAATAATAATAATTAGACTCAGGATTAGTGTTGCTTCAAAGAATACAATTAGAGAGCTGGGCATGGTGGTGCATGCCTTTAATCCCAGCACTGGGAAGGCTGAGGCAGGAGGATCGCTGTGAGTTCGAGACCAGCCTGGGCTACATAGTGAGTTCCACGTCAGTCTCAACTTTATAGTGAGAGCCTGTCTCAAAAAAAGAAAGAAAGAAAGAATACAATTAGTTCTGTGGCTCCAAGGACATAGTCTTCCTGTTAACTGGAATACCTGGTCAAGTAACAGAACAGTAATTCCAATGACCAGACTCTCCTTGTTCCCATTTCTGAAAACACACTGATGTTTGACAGGCCCTTTTTGATGACACAGTTTGATTGAGGTTTACAGAGTCCTTTGCCTCAGTGCCTGTGCAGTGGCCAGAGCTGCACAGGTAAAGCTGCCTTCACCATCCAGGATTCCCATTAGGGTATTACCTTCCGACAGAGGAGGTGTTGGTAACCTGTGGCTGATAGAACAAAACCCTGTGGATACTAACCTAAGTTTGTTGTAGAAGGGCTTTGATCACATGGACTGAGCTGGATGCTTTGCACCAGGGATCGTGGGGTGGGTGATGCCAGTAGTCTAAGGGGCTCCGCATGGCTGAGCAGGAGAAGCACTGGCTCTAACCTGGCCAGAATGGGATTTGAATCCCAATTCTGCCTTCTTACAAACTCAAACCTGACAAATGACACCACTGCTCTAACCTTTGGCTTAGTCATCTATTGTTGAAGGTTAGTTAAACTCCTTAAAAAGATATATAAATGTGGCCTTAATTTGGAAATAACCTCTTTGCAGGTGTTTTGAATACATAAGTAAATGAAATTGGGTTCTATTGGATTCAGGTGGGCTACAAATACAGTTGTGATGTCCTTATGAGGAGAGGGGACTCACAGAGTCCCAGGGAGGGTGGCCTTGTGCAGACAAAGGAGACTGGAGTGGTGTATCTGTAATCCAAACAGCGAAGATCAGCAGCCACCACCAGAAGCTGAGAGAGGCAGCACCAACACCACCACCACCACCCCAACCCTCACTCCCAGCCCACCTTGGGTCTCAAGAGGAAGCATGCACAGCCATGCCAACAACTCAATCTTGGACTTCTGACCTCCAGAACTGTAAGAGAATGATTTTTTTCCCATATTTAAGCTAACCAGTGCATGTATTTTTAAAGGCAGCCCTGGGAAACTAATTCAGTAATGAAACCTATTTCATGGGCAGGTTGTGAGGATTAACTGAGATTACGTAAGTAAATTCTCATTAACTGTTAAATATCATCCCTTTTCTTTCTACTTCTCAGGAAGTAGAAAGACATTCAAGAAGTGTTGTGATAACCCTGTTGTTACCTGAGAACTTATGAATGAGCGCTATTGAGATTTGGCCAATCTGATTTAAAATACACAGCCAAATTATGCATTCAGAGGCTTAACTTTTGGAGCTGGAGACTTCTGCTCTTTTTCTATGGGAACAGCCACAGAGCCCTGTGTTCTGAAAGGCAAGCAACTGACATCTATGCACATTGATGCTGTGTGTTATTCATAGCTTCCACAGACGAAGGGTAGAATCCCAGGCCAAGGGCCTCTTACAGATTGGATATGTCTTCCAAAATGTAAATATTGGATCCTAATCCCCAGTACCTTAGATTGTGGCCTTGGAGAAAGGGCCTGTAGAGGCAAGCAAATTAATATGAAGGTCATTAGGGTGGACCTTAATCCAACAGGATTGAAATCCTCATGAAAAAGGGGTATTTGGATGTAGGGAAAACAGCAAGTGCAGATGAAGGCAGAGATCGGGGTGAACACCAAAGATCACCAGCAACCACCACATGCCAGGGCAGAGGCCTGACACAGATTCCCCTCAGAGCCTTAGAAAGAAACCTCCCTGCAACGTTGTATTCTCAGATTTCTAGTTTCCAGATCAGTGAGAGAATAGCTCCTATTGTTTAAGCCACATGTGATGTCTTTTCTGGCAGTCCTAGCAAGCAAGAGATACAACTCTGTGGGTCTCCATGGCCTGACTGCACTCTCTGGAGTTGGTAACACTCAGGCAGATGAGGCCCTGCCACACCCTGGCCCCTGGCTGCTACAGCATTCCTCCCTGCCTGTGAACTTTATTGGAGCAATCAAAATTGTATGATTCGAGTTGAATAAAAAGCAACTTGCACCATGCCCTACACATTGTTTAAGGTCATAGTGATTACTTTCTAGACAGTGCTATGAGAAAATCAAGGGACACAGGAGCCTTAGGAATTAGCAGTAAGAAACCAAGCAGTCAAGAGAGCAACTCTGTCTAAAAAGAGGCTGTGGAAGAGATGGGGAAAGTATTGTCCCTCAGAGTCACTGAGACCTTGCAGCTGCTGCCAAGGGAAACACTTGTCCCATAACATTCAGTGCAGGAGCACAGCTCCCTGTGGGAGCCTTTGCTTGAACTTACTCCTTCCTTCAAGTCTTTGTTTGTGCAAGATCGTAAGTCATGAAAGTATAGGACCTTCACAAATTGGCTACTTATACTGTGGGGAGAGGCCAACTTGTTTGAAATTGTGAAACACATCCAAGAAAATGCATAGGCCTGGGAAAATGTCCAGTTTGTTTTATCTGGGCAGATAAGTAACATAATGATGAAGGCCTTCTCGAGCAGCAGAATATAAAATTTGTAGCTCGAGCAGCAAAATATAAAACTAACTCACTGCTGAGCCACTAAAACTCCGAACACTTTCCTATTAGGGTGCCCTCACCTTGTGGATTCCACACATTGCTAAGAGGAAAGTGTATCTAACTCAAGTTTTTGTAAAAGAAAAAAGAATAAATGCAAAATAAGTTGGAGTTTTAGATTTCTTTGAGCTCCATTTCGGAACACCTCAGTTCTAATGTATGAGGAGGGGTCTCAGAGTGCCATGAGGCAGAAGAAAGAGACAGACAGATCCAGAATTGTACTGTGCTATGGGGGGGGTACTGACAGAACCATGGTCCAGGGGACAAAAAGATGAGTTAGATCCTTACAATTTGGGTCAGAAGGAGGGCATTTTTATGGGTTAGGATGAAAGCAACTTCATCCTGAATGGAATATTCCTAGTTATCTTAAAATAATATCAAAGAGTCAGGCACATCCCTGGAATCAGGGTCTGGGTGTAAAGTTCCACATACCCGTCTAATGGTTTTGTCTGTTATAGTTTGCTGGGCAATTTTGTAGGAAAATCAACTAGGATTACTCTGGGGCAATCATGGCCAATTCAACTCAAGATAGTGTCAGTAACATCGAGCTGAAGCCATATAAGCTTTACATGGTTTAATTAAAGTAGTGGTCTGAGAAGAAAGCACGAATCTACATACCAGGAACAATATTAGGCACATTATATTCTGAGAACATTTTCACCTCCCAGTGTGCTCTCAGAAAGAAATGAATACATTTAAATTTGTAATTAAATAATTAAAATATATTTTAATCTGTACAAAAAGAAGTATATTATTATGCTAAGAAACATGCAGAGGATGGTAAGCTGCAAAGAATCTAGAGAAGGTAAGGACTGGTCAGGAGTGAGCACATGTATACGCCTGAACAGGTAAAGGCTGTGTGGCTCAGGCATAAGTAGAATTATCAGAAGCAGCGCTATAGGAGACAAGGGCAATTGCCTTATTCCAGAAGCACTCAGAACTCTTCTTCTGCTTTCTATGGCTAATTCAGCTTCTGAAGTCAAACATAGCAGATACACATGTCTGAATGCAACTAAGTAATAAATCGCTGACATGGTATCTAACAAATTAGTTTTGTACATGTTGTTCATTTTTAGCATCAAATATCAGAAACCCAACTTGAGTTAGCTTAGGAATAAAGAAATATTACAGCCCCTGGAATCTGAAGAAAAGTTTGAACAGCCAAATGTAAAAGGTCATGGATGCAGCTGGCCTCAAGAATAGCAGATAGCAACATTGACACTACAGAAATCTCTCCACCTGTGTCCTCCTTCCTCTTTCCATCTGGCCAGCTTCCTTGCCACAAACAAGGCCACATGGCTCTGGCCCCACAGTCCACAGTCTGCAAGGCTGGCCCCTCCTCAATTCTAGTTGAACAAGTCCTAGCAGATACCACCCAAACCCCTGAACCAGCCAGCTGTGGTCTGGATGTGAGATTAAAAGGAGGCCTGGCACCAGTTCTGCTAAAGCCACACACTTGTAATGTGGCAGCCAGACAGAAAGCCATTCCCAAAATAAATGACTAGTTGTTGGCCAAGGGCCAGAGAGGAGGGGGATATCTCTAGAAGACCTCCCAGCAGACTCCATCTCTTAGTTTCCACTCCACCCCAATATCACCAAACTGAGGACTAAGTCCTTAACATATGGACCTTTGGGAACTGTTTACAGTCCAGTGACAGCAGGCATACATAGGTATTTCAGGTATTAGGACAAGAGCTCCAGATCCAGGGATGAGGAAGATCTCATCCTTCTTGAGAAGTCCTTTTAAATGTCACTGGGCAACTTATTGAGCCTGTTAGAACCTCAGTTTTTCACAAAAATAATTGAGATAAATCATACCCACCTTTCCAGTTGAAATTAGATACATCACATAGTTAGTACTCACCTCCTTTTAACATGTACGTAACACTCAGTACCCATAACATCTACTTCACTAATCTTGGGTGTTATGGGTAGTGAGTGTTATGTCTTACATTTTATTAATATTGAACATGCATTACCATAATTTATTTCAGTTTTAGAAATCTAATTATGGTAAATCTTATTTTTCTTCAGATTCCCATAATGTTTAATTTACAACAATAATAATACCTAATATTTGAATTATGTGTGACAGTTTGAAACAGTTAGGCTATTAACTAAGTCTTGTAATAATCTTGCCCTAATTATCTTGAATAATTAGAGGCTTAAAATAGTAATGGAATTACATAAAAAAATAAGGTCTTAGAAATGAAGTTAAAGAAAGAGGAGTTCAAAATTAGAATATTTTTAAGATTTTATGTGAATAATGTCATTCATGTACATGAAAATCTATGAAGTACAGTGAGGTAGGCTTTTGCCGTATTAATTTATGTTTTCAGTAAAAATGTAACAAGAAATTTAAAAAATGTTAATGAAGATTGTCCAAGTACTGTAGGTTTTGAGAGCATTTCTGAATTTCCTGGTATTTTAAAGCTGTCACACTGAAGTGGCCTGTCAGAGAACAGCTCACCTTCTCTCAGGGATATGAGTTAGGTTAAAAAAATTGATTTAAATGGCTGTAACTGAGCACCCAGGAGCCCTTTCTAGAATGTTCTGCCATATAGAAGAGTGGCGGCAATGGTAGGTGGAGGTGGAAATAGAAGGCAGTGGATTGCAAAGTTTTGCAACTTTTATTAGTTTACACAAGGATAATACCAACAGGGATAAAACTGTGAGACATTTGGTTTGGTTTTCGTTTGTTTCTTCCTTATAATGGAAGTCATCCTGAGTGCTTTCAAGCTAAAATTACTTAGTATGGAAAAATGAGAAATGCCATTCTGACAGAAAAACTATTTGTGCAATCTGGGAGTATTATATCCATGCCGAGGAGGCACAGGTAGCAAGTAATCAAAAGAGGGTAACTTTGTTAGTCTAATGGTAGAAATGAAAAAGACTGGAAGACAAGGCCTGACAGTGTTTAACAGTGAAATCTGTGCCTGCCCAGTTTAAATTCTGTGCCAGAAATAAAAGCAGCAAAAGAAAATGAATACTTATATTTGATGATCAAAATGTTGAGTGTTTTACAATATCTTTACTTAATATATTATTTACATGTCCAATAATCTATTAATTAAATTCTGGCCCATATTCCAGATTTGGAATATTTTCCACTCTCCAGTGAGTTATATCTTAATAAAGCTGTTTTTAAAAATAGAGCATGAAGAGAGGGCAGGGACAAGGGGCAAAAATGAGAACCAAGATCTGTCATGTAAGGGCACATGATTCCAATAATGAATGTAACTGTACTGTACTGTATACCTAAAATGTACCAGTAAACACAATTTTAAAAATAAAATAAAATAAATAAAAATAGAGCATGTACTGATCATGGCCCAGTGTTTATATGTCACTAGTGTACACATAAGTTCCCATACTGAACATCTACCTGGATAAATATCACCTTACTATCAAAATCCTGACATAATTGACATTTATTTTACACTTACTAAGTACTATGAAATATTCCCAACACTTCACAGGAATAATATCATTTGATTTTTATGATGACTGTGATCATTAATTGTGATAGGTCAATTTGAATGGATTAAAAAGCACATGGTAGATTAGTGAAGAACAGTTTTGGGTGTGTCTGTGGATGATTTACATGTAGGTCAAAATCCAAAGAAGAAAGATCCTGGATGTGGGTGGCACCAACCACTAGGCTTTCAAATGCAGATTCTTCAGCCTTTCAAAGCTTTTGGCTTCTGACATGGACTTGCACTGGACTCTGCAGTGAGTTTCAGGCCTCACCTTCAACTGGATCCTCCATCTCCAGTATGCCAATGGCTATTTTGTATTCTTCCCTTCCTGATTCCACAGGCTGCCATTTTTTTGTAAGACTGCTTAGTAAATCTTTTATATCATCATATACATATATATGCATATATAATATACATTGATATATTATTTTATATGTGAACATTTATATACTGTATCATACATGAAGGATATATTTATATTGAATCTTTCTCTAATGAACCCCTAACTAATACAAATTTTGGTCCTGAAAGTGGTAGTTATAGAGAAATAGAAATGTAAGGATAAATTTCTCTTATCCGTTTAGAGAATGGTGGAGTTATCTGTCTAATTTAATAAGATCAAAGTTGCCATGGTCTCTTTTTCTAATAATGTGGAAAGTACTGATAATCCATGGTATGAACTGTTTAAAGTAATATACAACACAGAGCCATTTGATTAGTGTAATTCACCACTTGTGAATGTAAGGAATTTAGTGACTCTATATATAATTCTTTTGAACTTGTTTATAAGAGTGGGAAATGTAAGGATAATGATTGCTCTTAGCAGCTCTCGACAAACTACTAAAGGAAAATCATGAGCTCCAGACATGCATAAACAATGTAAAGTTTCCTAAAGGTGAAGACAAATTAATAAAGGAAAATAAAGAGTTCAAAGATTCAAATTCCCAGACACATATAAAGATTCTAAAGGTTTCTAAATATGTCCTGAAAAAGAATCTTCTCTCCTTTAGCCACAGGGCTGAAGTTGCAGAAATCCAGACACAAACCTCATAATGCAATTGGCTGAATTACAGTGTACATTTAACACTCAGCCTCAAAGGGTATCTGAAGTGAAAAGAGGGTGCTGTTGAGAAAAGAATGGAATCTTGTATATCACGATGGAGATGATGAAGCCAGGGACACTGAACTCCTGGATGTTGATGAGATTATTTTCCCAGAGGAAAAGACTTCCCTCCCTCATGGCAGAGGTATCTCCAACCCAACCCCTATAGTGTTGGCCTTTTCTGCTATACTTGAAGAAAGTAATGCTGTTTTGCCTATAAAAATAGTGCCATTCCTGACGCATCTCAGTACGCATCTTTTGCTCCTAGGCCTATAACCATGCCCAAATCCCAGAAGGCTCCTAAAGGTGAGATATATGGCATGATGCATGAGAAGGTTTACTATATTCCTGAGGAACTTGAGGGTTTTTTTTTTAATTCTTATAAGCAGAGGTCTGAATAACAAATATGGGAATGAATTTTAAAGGGTGTGGAATAATGTTGGAAGAAACATAAATCTGGCTCAAACTGAGTTTTTCAGTACAGGCCCATTAAAGAGAGATTTAGAATTTAATTTTGGAGCTAGTGGAGTTAAAAAAAAAGTGTTAATAGTTTATTTAGCTAGCTGGTTGAAGTCTGGATTTTAAAAATGGCCTATTGTGAATGAGCTAGAGATGGCTGAAGGACAGTAGTAAAGGCAAGTCTTCACAATGGGCAGAGCTTCAGGCAGTAAACCTGGCCATACATTTTTTCCTGTTACTATATACTGATTCATGGGCTATAGCCAATGGTCTGATCAGATGGTCAGAGACTTGGAAGGAAAATGACTAGAAATGGTGACAGACATTTGTTAGGCATGTAGCTAGACCTGTCTGTATTGATGAAAGATATATTTGTGTCTCACATAAATGCTTACCAAAATGTGACCTCTGGAGAAGATATTAATAATCAAGTGGATATGATGAGCTTTTTGTGGGTAGCAGTTAACCTTTCCCTTCAGCCACCCCAATGGCCACTCCAATGTCACTGCCCAATGGGTTCATCAACAAAATGGCCATAGTGGCAGAGATGGCAGCTATGCATAGGCTAGCAACACAGCTTTCCAATTACCAAGGCTAATCTGGCTGCAGTTACTGCTAAAAGCCCAGTATGACAGCAGCAGATAACACATTGTGTCCCTGATGTGACATATACTCCAAGGCAATCAGTCTTGTCTGGTAACAAATGGACTTTATTGGACTGCTTCCATCATGGAAAAGATAGTACTTTGTCTTGACTGGCATAGGCACTTACTTTGGGTATAGATTTGCATTTCCTGCATATAATGCTCCCGACGAAACTATCTTTTGTGGACTTCTAGAATGCCTCATCAACCATTATGATATTCTATGCACCATTATTTCTGACCAAGACACAGGTTTTATAGTCAAAGAAGTGAGGCAATGGGCTCATGCTCATGGTCTTACCATGTTCCTCACCATCCAGAAGCAGATAGATTCAGAGAAAGGTGGAATGACCTTTTAAAGATGTAATTACAGTATCCAGCTAGGTGACAAATCTTGAAGGGCGGGGGCAAGATTCTCCAGAAGGATTCATATGCTTTGAATCAGCATGCACTATATGGTACCGATTCTCCCTAAGTCTGGTCTGGAATCGAGTGGAGGTGGAAGTGGTACCACTTATTATTACTCTTACTGACCCATTAGCAAAAGTTTTACTTCCTGTTCTCCCAACCTTATGCTCTGCTAGCCTGGAAGGCTTAGTTCCAGGGGTGGATAGAAGGCTTGTACCAAGAAGCACAACAATGCTTCCACTGAACTGGAAGCTAAGATTTACCCGTTTATTTTGGGTTCCTTATGCCTCTGAGTAAACAAGCTAAAAATGGAGTTACAGTGTTGCTGGGGATGACTGATCCAAACTACCAAGGGGAAGTTAGACTATTACTCTACAACAGAGGGAAGAAAATATATTTGGAGTGCAGGAGACCCCTAGGGCACTTCATAGCATTACCATAACCCTGTTATATAAGTCAATAGGAAGCTACAACAACCTAATCCTGGCAGGTTTACAAGTGACCCAGAGCTTTCATGAATAAAGGCCTGGGTCACCCTGCCAGATAAAAAACCAGGACCTGCTGAAGTGCTTGATGAAGGCCAAGGGAATATAGAATGGGTAGTAGAAGAGGTAGTTATAAATACCAGCTATGAGCACATGATTAGTTACAGAATGACGATTATAATTGTCATGAATACTGCTGATAAGCATCAACCAAAGAAAAACTTTGCTTCCATTCTGGGGAAAGAGTTAGTGCATTCCCATTGCTTTGCTGGATAGTTGTTTCATGTCAGGTTAATTATGAACTTGCTATTGTATTAGGAGACTAAATATGGTTTAAAAAGATGTGTCCGGTTGTCAAGTTCACAAGGGGTGGATTTTGATCATTAATTGTAATATGTCAGTTTGAATGGATTAAGAGTGCCTAGTGGATTAGTGGAGCACAGTTCCAGGTGTGTCTGTGAATGATTATTTGTAGACTGCAAACTGAGGAGGGAAGACTCACCCTGGAGGTGGATGCCACCAACCAATAGTCTTGTAGCCCAAACAGAATAAAAAGGGAAAGAAGGAAGTCTTACCTTTGCTTCTTTGGAGGAGCTCCAGCATTGCCCATTGCCTTTAGATGTTCATCTCCAGTTTGATCAGGCTTCCAGGCAGACCTTTCAGCCTTGCAACACAGACCTTTGGCTCACACTGGAATCTCCACTGAGCTTTAAGCCTTTGACCTTCAATTGGATCTTCTGACTTTCCAGCACACAAATGGACCTCTCTGACTTCATAGGCTGCCACTGTAAGCCCACTAAATAAATGTTTACCCCAACTTTAGAGCTTCACAGATGCCAAAAAGACAGATAAAAGTTTGGAATAGCACTTTATGACATAAAAGATTGGGAAAGCAGTGAGAGAAAATTTTCAAAAGTTGAGTTTAAGACAATGCTTTTCTAATCTTATCTTCCTCCAAACCTGTCAGAATCAGCTTCACAGACAGTTCTGGAGGGCGAATATTCCAAGGACATTTCTCCAGGGTCTGGACAGCAATATCTAACAGATGCATGTCCTTTTTTTAAAATCGCTTCTGCAGACCAGAGTTAAATTGTACACACACACACACACACATACACACAAACACACACACACACACACACACACACACATCAATAGCAAGGAGGCTTTTCTTTTCTTCTGAATTTACTCTTGATCCCCTTTCAATCTGCTAATTTAGTAACTATTTTCTCTTACCTGAAAGGTGACACAATTGTACATACTTGACTTGCCAGTACTTTTTAACCATTAAGTTGGTGTCCATTATCTTAGCCAAACAGTGAGCAAAAACAGAAAATAGATAAATTTCAAAGAGACCTTATGGTTCTTGTTAGCTGTCTGGATGAAAGTTCTGTTTAATAATTTAAAAAAACAAACATAATTTGGTTTGGTTTTTGTTTGATTGGAGATAAGGTAGTCAGTTTAATTTGAATGTCAAGTAAATAAATAATATTCCAGTTTAAGTGTTTCTAAAATATTGTATATTAGATATATATGGTATATATTTACACTAAATTATACCCATATTATTCACTTACAATTCAAATTTGACTGGAAATTCTGTATTTTAATTTTCTATATGTGGTAACTAGATTGTTTCTATGTTTTATCACAAAGTACTCTTGACAAGCAAAACCACATTATTTGAGAGCCTTACCAACTTATAGGTGATGCATAAATGATTTATAAAGCACAAAGTCCTTGCTTTGAGCTTAAAATACACATTCAGAATTAAATAAGACTATGCTAGTTACCACGAGAGCTAACCCAACAAATGTTTCCTAATTCATGTGTAAGTGAAATATTACCTAGTTAAAATTAGAGAGATGGCTAAATATGGCTCCAAATTAGTGACTAAATAAAATAGAATTTTCATTTTTATTTATTTTTTTGCATACTGTGAATGCTGGTTTTGAGAGTTTCACTGATGGGGAAGGCTGCGATGCTGACAATGTGAGCCGGTTAGGAGAACTTTGGGTCTTGTCGAGGACTCTTGGCTCACAGTCAATGTGCCTCTCTTAGTTCATCTCACTTTGCTTCTCCACCCACATCAGTTTCTTAGTGAATGTAGAGCAGAGCTGCTCAAATCAGGTTGACCTCAAATTTACAGTGATCCCCCTGCCTCAGCCTTCCCAGTGCTGTGATTACAGGTGTGTGCAACCAGGCCTGGCTTTTTTTAATTTTTAATTTTCTTTCTTATTGCGGGGAAGTGTCTCACTATGCAATTTAGGCTGGCTTTGAGCTCATGATGATCCTCCTGCCTCAGGCAGCCCAGTACTGGAATTATGGGTGTGCACCACCACACCCAGCTCAATGTGAGTTTTTAAAATGAGGCTAAGTATCTAAACCAACACATTTGGAGCTCTAGTGTCATGGAGTACCCCCAGGGATTTGATTTCGCTGACCTTGAAGGCAGTCTGGCCTGCAGGATGGTGCAAGCTGGGGCCTGTGCCCTGCAGCTTGGACTTGCCCTTTCTGGAGTCGCTCATTAGCTATGTGACCCAATGTACATTTCCTCCACTGCAGAATCAAGTTATAGCACCTACTATGAGTCAGGGGTGGGTGAGGAAACCAAAAACCATGCAATTTTTTTGTTTTTTTGGTTTTTTTTTGAGACAGGGTCTTGCCATGTAGTTGAAACTGGCCTTGAACTAATTATAATGCAGTCTGGCTTCAAACTCGCAATGATCCTCCTGCATCAGCCTCCTGAGTACTGGGATTACAGGCATGCGCCTGGCCCATACTATGTATTTAAAAGAGCTGTGATGGCAGAGCTAAAAATGCCATTCAGGGATCAGGAAAGCAGGCAGAGGACACTGCAGCTGTGGGCAGTGGGAGGGGGCAGAGGGAAGGGAGGTGGAGTGAAGGGCCAAACCAGAGTCACAGCAGCCTTTCCAGTGCCAACAAGGCAGGACCAGGGAGGCGCCACACATGTGCCACTTGAGACAGAGTGGAGGGCAGCTCACTGCGGCTTCTCCTTGATCTTTCCCAGTATCCTGCCCAGTGCATCCTGTTAACTGCTATCAGCCAGAGCCAAATGCCTCTGGGAGCCTGGGAAATATACCCTGAAAGGTGGCCTTGGGTGCACAAAGCAGAGTCAGAAAGGCAGAACGCCAAAGTGACAGTAAACAGGAGCAGCCTGGTGACCCCCTTAACTCCTTAAGGCCAGTCCTTCCCTCACCTGAGTGTAACTTTCATGACCTGAGGGAGCTGCCACACAGATGAAGTCACTTTCCCCATCCCTGCTGGCCAGGGACAGACACTCTCCCCTCTCCCTTCTTCAGGGCACCTGCTGTATTTATCACTCTCTTTTTCTTTCATCCATTCTATTTCCTCCTTCCTTCAGCCTATACTTATACTAGTCAGGATTCTTTCCCTGGAGGATGACCCACACCTTCATGTCTGCAGTTTCTTAGACCTTTGTGATCTTGTCTCTGTTGGGCTGCTAAAATCTTGCAATGACCTGCACTGTAGCATGTGGAATACCATCCTTCGTACAGGTGATTCCCTATTCCCATGCATATCCCTCCCTGTTCCCACAGAGAAGTAGCAACCCAATTGCCTCTCTGAAGTTGGATTAATCTACCTAACCATTGGAATACCCCCATCTGGCCTGTGGGACACAAGGAGGTCAAGACACTCAGGTGATCTTAACTTCCTGTGTGATGGAACCACTCAGCCTGCAGAGCTCAGCTACATAGCCCATCCTGTAGATAGCACCCTTACTTCCTAAGCTGGCACTTCTTAGCCAACATGAACTGTTCCTCTGCTCTTTCAGGACACCTGATGGGGCACATGGCAAGGATCAATGAGCCCAACACTGCAGATCTGCCTTTGTGGGAAGAAGAGCTCCCTTACTTACATAGGGAAACAGAACCATGGCTTTGGCATACCTGAATCCCACAAATACATTTCAGTCAAGGAAGGTGCTGTAGTGTGGTTACGGTGTCCCTCCAGGCTTAAAGTGTTGAAATTTAATCCCATTGTGAAGTATTAAAAGGGTGGAAATTTAAACTGACTATGGTATTTAGAAATGGGGTCTTCCAGGGATGATTAGGGTTAGATAAACTCATTAGAGTGGAGTCCTCATGATTCTGGTGGCTTTGCAGGAAGAGAGTAAGAACCGAAGAGACACACATGCATGCTCGCTGCCTCTTGTGATGCCCTGGTCCAAATTGTAACTCTGCCAGTGAGACCAGGTCAGTCGTTGACCCTTAGACTTGCACCTTCAGAACTGTGAACCCTAAGAAACTTATTTTCTTTATAAACCACCCAGTCTATTGCAATGTGTTATTAGCAACAGCAAATGGACTAATAAAGGTAAAACCATTCCAGAAAAGATGGCTTTTAACTATAGAAATCAATCCCGATGTGATGAATATATTCCTCATTTGAATTACTTGTTCAATGGCTGCTAAGACTTACGTGTTTTATTTTGTTTTGCTTTGTTTTTGGTACAGTTCTGTGCATCTTGTTTACACAGTCTCAATGTCTCTTTTGTCAGTATATATTGTTTATACAGTATTATAATTTTTGTTGATTGTACTGTACAGTATAGTACTATAGTTTTATACTTTACAGCAGTACTGTGTGTGTTATGCAAATAAAAGCAAAATTATCAAGTTGGAGCTTCCTTTGACCATTTCTTTGTTCTGAATATTGTCATGTGCATACTGCACACAATTCCTCATCTATCAAGCGATTCATTTAACAACCTAGTTACAGGATGGAACTTGATCATTAATGAGAAATGGTTGCATGAGGAATTCGCTTGCCATTAGGCTTCTGGCAGTACTACCCTCTTCCCACCACCAGAAAACAGCATCCTTTAGTACTGGCACTCAGTGCTGGCCTTTCTTTTGGCAGGTTGGGCCCTCAGCAATGGTGGAACCAAGACTGACTCAAGAAGGATGATGTCCATGTTGTTGAGCCTGTAGGTCGCCCCTCCTACTTCCACAACTTCTTGAGTAAGCACTGCCATATCTGCTCTCCACAGGAGAGGTCACCTTGTCCACTAGTAATTGCCTGGATCCTACACAGTGCATACCCAAGGTGTGTACTTACATGGAACAAATATCCTTTTATTCTGTGCCCTTTCCAGCAGAGTTCTATGTAGATCTCCACTCCAGACCTCTATGTTATCCATTTCTGATTTTTCTTTCAAAATCCATGAATACTGGAAAGTTTGGGCCACCACCTGTGAAATGTGGTAAATGTATACCTGTGTGTGTCCCTTCCCAAACAAAGAGAACAATCAGGTCTGTCCTCTAGGAGGATTTCCCCATACCTCTAAATTTCAGGGCCTTCACTGTATGGGGCCATGATGGGCCACAAGTCCCAGTGAGACCATGACTGTCAGCCATCACTGCACCCATGCTGTAATTATCCAACCTGGAGATGGGTGACAGCCACCAACTGCTTCCACTGGTGCATTAACTCTCTCATCTTGAATATTACGCACAGACCAATAGCTTCACTTGGTCCAATCCAAAGCTATATATTCACTGTGTAATACTCAGAGAATCTATGCCTTCACGTATAGCCCAGGGTTAGAAATTAGCAAATTAGTTTGTGGAAGAAGCTGCCTGCTCAGAAAGTAAAACTTGGAATGTCTCCTCCTACCAGACCTCCCTCAGAGCGTTCTAGGAGTCTAGGTCTAGAGGTGAAGGCCATGGGTCAATTCGGTAGTCTTGAGAACAACACACAAAATATTTCCACAGGGAAAATCCTGCCTTCCTCAAATAGGAATCCAGAAAGACGGGATCAGAGGAATCTTGAGTGAGAGTGTCAGGGTTCTTGAGTTGGGTGAGTCTCCCTCAAACATCTTCCTGTGACCCCAGTTCCCACTTCCTCCCACTAATGCTATGAATCTAACAGGGTTTCAGAAGGTTGCCATTTCTGTAATCCACAAGACTAGAGATCCTCAGCTATGCCTACCTTTTGGTTTCATGAGATAAAAAAACTTTAAAGTTGTTCTCGGCATACATTGTTCCTTGAACCAAGACTTCCAGCTCAGAGTCCAGGGTCATTTGGTGGAAGCAGGCACCACAGCAGCTGACAGAAGCGGGGACTACAGAAAATAAGTAGCCACTGCTTGAGACAAAACCAAACAGAGAGGAAAATCCTTGCTTTTCCCTTTTCTTCCTCTCTCTCTAGTCTCTTACCATTGTCCCCTTGGCCAGTCTCCTACCATTGTCCCCTTTGCCAAATCAGCTATTCTGAGAGTTTGGGAAGAGAAGCCTAAAAGTTTCAGCCCCAAAGATACAAAGCAGAGCAGAGGACAGGAGAGGAAATCTGAAAATAGAAACTGCTGTGGATGGCACTCTGTACATAAAACAGTTTGTGCTGGAAAAAAAAATATCTCTAGCTGATATGGAAACCTGTAACTTTGAAGAACGATTTGAATGAACTTTCATGACTTGTAAATAGGACTACTAAATGTGAATAAACAAGAGGAAAAAAATGATGTCAGAATTAATCAAGCAAATATTTTTGTTAGATAAAGTGTTCATCATTCCTAATGTGGCATTCTGGACACAGTGGTCCTTTTAAGGATACAAAATAGAAGAAGGTGGACACTGTTTAAAGTTGGAATGGGCGCTGAGTGTCTCACCCACTTAACTTTACACTACCATCCCTGAGATGTCTCTGAGTACCGTACTAAAAGGTAAACAAAGACGGCAGATGTAAACACCTCTTTCGCAACCGTCATTTCCAAGATACATCAAGTGTTTCAAGAGGTGTAAGATTAAAGCCTAGCTACCACATGGGGTTAAAATACTGGGAGCCAAACTTGCAAAGCTGAACTACGTCTTAGATATGAACTTGTTTATAAATGAGCCATTGGAATGCAACAAACTGTCTAGCACCAAATTTTCTTTTTTTGTTGGTTTGTTGCTTTGAGGATTTTTTGTTTTGTTTGCTTGTTTTTTTTGAGACAGGGTCTCACTATATAGTTCAGGCTGACCTTGAGCTCACTATGTAGCACAGGCTGGCCTCAAACTCAAAGCAGTCCTCCTGTCTCAGCCTTTCGAGTGCTGGGGCTACAGGAGTGTGACACTACCCCTGGCATGGTTTTGTTTTTTTAAGGCAATTCGTCAGTATTGTTATTCTTAAAATGACTCTTGTGCCACAAAATGTTGTTTATCAGTGATTTATTATTTAACAAAGAATTGGAACACAAAGAAACCACCTGACTCATTTCCCAACACCACACAGTAACTTAAAGGCAAAATTCAAATTTTAAATCTAGTTTCCAACTCCTAATCTAGTGATGTTTATGGTTGCCAAGAACAAGAGATGTGTTTATTAGCAGTAGTTAGTTTAAAATGAAGCAACAGTGTGTTGCTTTCCAAAGTGTCCCCAGAGGTCAAGTGGTCAGTGCCACTGAACATTGCACCAGTCAAACCTGTGTTGCAAGATGGTTTCAAATATCAGAACTGTAACAGGCCGGACTTCAAGTGAAAACTGTGCCTGAGAAGAGTTCTGACTTCGGCTAACTGTAGCTCTTATTTGGAAAGAAAGCATGTTATACTGCAAATACTTCATGTCCAGTGCCCTGTGACTTCTCATGCCTTTTCATCCCTAGTCTCACAGATTTCCTGCGAAACTCTGCTACATGTGGTACACTGGGTCACCCTTCCTTACTGCAGCTGCCACCCCCCTGGCCTTGGGGCGGCCAGCTCCACGTCTCCGGTGATGAACATGGGTCCCACTGCATTCCAGAACCTCTGAGTCGTTACTTCACGTGTGATTTAAGACATATTGCTCTTCTCACAGGGAATTCTTTTATTTGGATTTCCTGGCTGTGACAACAGGAATTTACGAGACCCTAATTAGCCCCAGTTCTGAATATGCCCTTCTCAGATGAAGCTCATGTTTTTATATCAGGCAGCACCCTCTCCCACTGCTAATTTCTTGTTTTTTATGTTCTGCTCACAACAAATTTGATCCTAAGTAGTCTGTTTAAAGATGTACTCTCAATTTCTAAGGGATAAAGGAAGCATTAAATTTTTCCATGTACAGTATATTAAAAAACAGTATTTTATCATCTCAATCATTTTTGTGAGGTGAGTTTAAAGAGGACTCTATTTAGAGCACACAAAAGGCTCAGGAAACTTAAATGATTTATGGAAGTATTTAGAACAAGAAATATGCACAGAGCTTGGGCTTTCTTCCACTGTTTGCTCTATTTTTCTTCTTTCCTTTTTAGCATAAGCCTTTATTGGTAAGCCCAAGAAAAAAAGCTAGTGGAAATCTCTAGGGCTACATTTTTACATTAGAAAGCATATCTCAGATATGGAAATCATTTTCATCTGACTTCATGAATTACTTTGAATTTTAATAAAATGTTATCTTCTTAGAATCTTTCAATCATAGTTTAAAATAATTCATGTATTTATTCAACAAATATTTGAATCCATACTATAAATTAGGCAACATGCTGGATCCTGGTGCTAGAAATCCAAACAAGTCAGACCAAATCTACCCTCATGAGCTCAGAATCTATCAAGTATTCCTATTGATATTTTATATCTTCTTAATAATCCGGGACTGATACATAAACTAGGCTCTTTGCATTTTCTAATCTATTGAAAAACATTTGACCATTTTATTGACATTCAGCAGGGGTAGTAGACAAAAACAGAAGGGGGAAACTAAAGTTAATTCATTTTTATAACTTTCAAGCATATAAGAGGAATGGGTTGCTAGCTAAAACTACCTTTATAGTTCAAGTTTTTCGAATTCTAACTATAGTATACCACAAGAAAGATATTCAATATTTTAAACTTTTAGTTTGAAAAGGTTTTCAAACTTACAGAACAGTCCTAAAACATTGATCAAAAAATGTTCCTATGCCCCTTAGATTGCTAGCAGCTCACATTTTATCCCATTTTATAATTTTCCTATCAGCTTGTTTGTAACTTTTCTGAAACATTTGAGAAAATTACATACATCTGGCCTTTCTCCCTAAAATGTGTTTCCCCCTCTTACATGCTATAGTACAATTGTCACCTTCATTGACTGTAACATAAATACGTGTGCGCAATGCACCACTGGTTATTCTTCTCTTTTTGCCAGTTGTCCCACTGACAGTTTTTCACCACCAAGGCAAGACTTGGCATTGCATCCATCCGTCACTCCTCTTTAGTCACAGTTACTTTGGAACATTCCCATAGCCTTTGTTTACCTTTAATGACATTGCATGTCTGAAGAACAGCTCCCCTTCCCCCAACATAGTGTTATAAACAGAGCTGTCCTCATCTGGGGCTGGCCTGGTGCTTCCTACTTGTTTGCCCTCCTAGCCAATAACCTACACAGGTGCTGTTTCATCCTTCCAGGGAATCCACCTGGAGCCGTTCCAGATCCATCAGCCCCTTCTTGGTGACCTTCATTTGTAGTACAAGTCAAGGCATTTCTCTACTGCTTCACTGAATTGCTACTGCTCCACTGCAATGAGTCAGCAGTCTGTGGAGAGACACTAGAAGGCCTTGCCCAGATGCTGATCTTCAAACAAAAATTCCCCTTGAGCTTAGCATCCTTCAGTGATTCTTCCCTGAGTCAATCCTCACAGTGATGGCAGCAGATGATCTTCCATCTCCTGCACTCCTTTACATTTACCAGACCGATGAATGAGAGCTCGCCTTTCTCTCTCCTTTATTTCATTTTTTAAATTATCATTATGGACTCAAAGATTCATATTTTTCCCAATGGTTTATAAACCAGTACTGTACTTCGCTGCTTTATATGCTCAAATTGTACCAGACTGGCCAATGGGAGCCCCTCAAATCGGCCACCTGTGTCCTTTTGATAAACTTCATTTTTTAATTTTAATCAGTCCTTCTTTTGTAGCATGATAAGGTACTCCATATTCATGCTAGACCTGTACTGTCCTAGCCCTGGAACTTGCCACTTCTCTGAGGAGTGCTGCTTCCTTTCAAAAGGAAGAGTGTTAAAGACTACAGTCTGGGCACAATGTGTGCTCGTGACTACCACGGCACACTGGCTCCCAGGCCCTTTCAGAGGACACAGAACACAAAGATTCCTGGAAACAATAAACAAATCAGTGCACTTCTAGCATGGGGATGAACTTTCCAAGGGTCAGTTTTTTGAAACAGCATTATAAAACAAGATTTAAGTTCTTTTTCTAGAACAGAGTACAGGAGTTCAGGCTAAGAGAAGAAAGTCAATACAGGTACAGAGATAAAGGATCACAGTTCACTGTGCAAAAGGGCATGATGCATATGGCTCTACATGAAAGCAGCTGCTCCCAACTCAGGACGGAGCTTTCAAGTTGGATCCCAGCCCAGCTCACTTACTTTTCACATTTATGACAGGTTAGGGCCACAAGCCACCAGGTTGCTCTAACTAGAAAACAGTGCCTTTCTGGGACACTCGTGGAACCATGGGAATCTACTAGAATTCTTCACTTGCTCTTATCTGGATCAAATGACCTCAGAGATGCCCAGCGTATTCCTCACACAGTGCACCTTTCCGGGCATGAATCCGAAGCGGCTTTGATACCAGAGAGTGCACAACCCACTTGCTCTTTTACTTTTTATTCAACATTTTGATGCAAATATTTTTTCAAACATGTAGAAGTCACGTGTAGTCACACCCATTATTCTCATTTCATCTATTGCTCCTCGCCTCCCCCCGCCCCCGCTTTTTTTTCCCGGGTACCAGGAATTGAACTCAGGACACTGCGCTTACTAGGCAGACATGGCACCCCTGAGCTACATCCCAGGCCCTCCCCTATGTTTTTAGCAAGAAAATTTTAAAGAAAATTGCAAACATACTTTAATACACATCTCTTACAGCTGTCATATCCAAGAGATTTGAAGTAACGATCTAACATGCTCTAACAGTACACAGCCCATTCCTTCATTTTTTTCCATTTATCTCAAAAATGTTTTTTTTTTGGTACTGGGGCTCAAACTTGGGACCTTGCACTTGCAAGGAAGGCAGCAGCACCACTGAGCTAAATCCCCGGCCCAGAAAAATATATTTTTATATTTGTTTAAAATGAGAACTAAACGGCCAGGTGTGGTGGCGCACGCCTGTAATCTCAGCTCTGAGGAAGCTGAGGCAGAAGGATCGCTTCAAGTTCAAGGCCACCCTGGGTTATACAGTGAGTTCAAGGCTACCCCCTAAACTATATAGTGAGACCCTGACTCAAAAAGCAAAAGACTACACAAGGCATATACATTATAATTGATGGATAGCTCTCTTAACAGTATTTCAACCCATAAAAGTTTCCCTGTTTTTAAAATGCTATCTACTTAGTAGAGAAACTTTATAGAACTTTTGAAGTCTTAGTTGTAGCTGGTTGTCACTTAGCTCTTAATATCAAAGGAAGGTTTATCCAAGGAGAAAGGATCCAGTGGCCAAGCAGTGATGAGTATGAGAGAAGGAACACATGCCAAGGCACAATTTGGCAGGTGACAAAAATCCAAAAGGAGGAGCAGATGGAAGTGGGTGAGACAGCCTCCCTTTCTAACCAAGGAAAGAGCCTTTGGGAGCCATGGCTCAGGTCAGCTGGAAGAAGGCCACCTACCCCACCAGGGAGTTGACAACTTAGGCACCAATGATACCATTTATTGCAGGAATCCAAACTCCACTTTTCCAAACTTGTGGAAAGAAGTGACAAAATGCTTTCACAGTCTTGGCCAGCATTTGTTTTTTGATAAATTGTTCTCTCTGTGGTAGTTCATATTACCGGAAAGTATTGGCATTTGCATCATTCTTATTGTGGAGAGAAAAGAAAATCTACAGTTCATCACTTTTCAAATAAATCAAAACCACTCTTTGAAATCACTTGTCTTCATATGATATTTTTTGTTTAACTTCCACCTTTAATTTTTCTAAATGCCTGAATATGGCATGAAACCAAAGCACACAGGCACAAAGTGACCCAGTAATTGTGCAGGAACGTGAGGACGGTTCATTACTCCCTGATCAGCTATCTCAGGACACATACTCCTTCGCTTTCTGTATTTACTTCCTTGTGCAGCTTAAAACAAAATGAACTGTCTTTTCACAGTTCGAGAGGTAGATTGTCTGACATCAAGGTGTCTTGAAGGCTGAGCTCTCTCAGTGGCCCGCAGGTGAGAACCCTCCTGCTTTTTATGACTGGTGATGTGGCTTTCAAGTCTAAGTTCTCCTGGGCTCTGATAGGGTGGTGGTGCATGCCTGTAAAGCCACCCTGGGCTACATAATTCAAGGCCAATCTCAAAACAAATCTAGGTGTTCCTGAGTTGGCAGCTCTATCCTTCCAATTTTCCTTTTATGTCAAATGGCCTTCTTTCTGGGTATCTCTGCCTTCATGTAGTGATATTCCTAAAAGGGCACTCGGGGCTGGGGATATAGCTCAGTGATTGCCTAGCATTCTTGAGGCCTTGAGTTCAGACTCCAATCTGGGAGAAAAAAAAAAGTTTCCTAGTTATTTTGGTTCAGGGAAATACCCTATTTCAGTATGATCTCATCTTAAATAATTACCCAGCAGCAATTATCTTTCCAAATAAGGTCACATTCTCAGGTACTTAAAGTTAGGAGTTAAACATATTATTTTGGGAAACATAGTTCAATCTATAACATCTCTTTTCATAAATGGGTTCAGTATAATTGAAGTATGCATATACAAGTGACTTAACTTTTCTGAATTTCCATTTCTTTATCTGTAATAAATGAAGCAAGCACATCAGACTCCACTTCCTGTTGGCTTTTCAGGCTTTTTGGGATGGGAGTATGCTGTAGAGACAGGCTTTTTAGGGACCCAGTCACTGAGAGTGGGCAGAGAGGACAAAAGGAAAGCAGTCTCATTGCAGGGCAGTTGCAGTCACACAGAGAAGCAATCATGATGTGGGTTTGTGTGAACCAGTGTATAGGAACCTTCATAAACCTTAGCATCCTGACCAGGTGTTCATGGAGGGAACTTCAACCTTAAATTATGCTCTGTTGGATAGGCACAGAGACAAACCAGGACAAGAAATGGATGCATTCTTTGTTCATGGGCAAGGTGAGAGACCCTTTGAGAGTATGCATATAAGACATTCCTAAAAGTAAGAAGCCTTGTCATCTGTATTAGGAATTCAGAAGAGAGTGGAGTGACACTTTCTGGGCATGTGACAAAATAGACAATGAGTTGTCCACTGATGTATATGAAGGGATGTTAGAAAGGGACCACTTGGATACCTTATTCTGTAATACATTACTCCATAAAAATCACCTCAAATGCACATAGATATGAGCAAGAAGTCAAAAGGAACTGCACATGTAAGATGTGTGTAGCAAAGGTGGCTTGAATTATGGTCTATCTTAATTATGTTTTATGGGCCCAAATCATAGTGAAAAGATTTCACAACATAACAGTATGAATTTTGTCCTGGGTTCCATTCTGCCACCTCTAGTGCCTTCCTTCTGTGAAGTGTGGCAGCTGAGTTCCTGTATCTCCGACTTCACGTCTTTATACCTACTTGCTCTCCATTCATCCACTTCTTGTGAGGTTGACACGGGCCTCAAACGAGCTAGGGAGCTGGGTGGCTCCAGGAGCTACTGCCCTTCAGTAACTCCGTCCTTTGTCCTCCAAGGCAACGAGTGGATTCTGAGCATGAGCAGAATTCTGGCAGTGCGTGATCCACCAGTCACTATGCCTCTTTTTCAAAAGGGAAACATCACTCAGGACCTGTCTGTTTCCCCTGACAGTGGTAAGACCAATATCTGGGACAGTATATTTCTACTTTGAAATTTTAATTAAATTTTAAAATAGGCCTTGGGATATATTCTCCCTAAATATCTGGTGTAATTTTAGGTTTAGTTTTTCTTATGGGTTAAACTGTGTTCCCCTTGCCCAAAATCATATGTTGAAGTCCTAGCTCCAGTATATCAGAAATATTACCTGATTTGGAATTGAGTCAATTGAAGAAATCATTAGCTATGATGAGGCCATCCTGGAGTAGAGTAAAAATCTCTCTACTTGAGACCAGCTCTTCAACATGTCTTGCTGTATATATATATATTTGAACGCAGAAACACACATAGAGAATACCAAGTGAAGATGAAGGCAGAGGTCAGATGATACTTCTACACATCTAAGAACTCCAGAGATTGCAAGCCACCACTGAAAGCTGGGACAGAAGAGGCCTGGAGCAGATTCTTACTCCTAACTTTAGAAGGAACCAACCCTGCAGACACTTTGATCACAAATTTGTAGCCTCCGGTATTGTGAGAAAACAAATTTCTGGGGGAATTTGAAGAAGGGAAGGGGATGTAAAAAGAAGATGTATTATGTACATTACCAACTCCCAGTGATGAATGTAATTGTTATGTACTGCAAACATGTACTAAATAAAGTTAAAATTTTTAAAAATGAAATTTCTGTTGCTTAAGCTACCTAGTTTGTATTACTTTGTTATATCAGCCCTACCCATAATAGTAGTCCTACCAACTAATGCACTTGAATAATGTATTTCATAAAAATATTGGCCATCTAACAAATTATAATACACATTGATATTTAGCATATATATAATACACAATGACTGATTTCTCATGAAAATTCTTACAATTTGTACTTAAAGATCAGAAAAGTCCTGTCTACCAGAAACTCTACCTGCAGACCAACTCATCACAGTGAGTCTTCTCTCAGCCTGTCCCTGCAACCCCTGTGTGGCTGTTCAGTGTTTGGAACATTGGGACAAAGAAGCCATCCTGCAGCAGATCCACTGTGAGAAGGAACCCCCTACCTTGGAACTGTGGAAGACAGTGGGCCAGAGTCATTGCCACCTACATAAAATATAAATCAATAAATGCAACAACAGATACCCTCATCCCTTCACCTCCCCAGGAAAGTTGGCAATGACATAGGTCAACCTCCTATTAGTCTCCCACATAACTAACTGCTTGGCATGTAACATGATTTTTCTTATTTATTAGCTACTGTATCGTTATGTTTTCCCCACTGGTGACTGGTAGTTGTTAACAAATTAAGATCCTGGTTGCCACTGTAGCCTGCACTGTCTTCACATGTCTTAACTCATTAAGGAGCATGTAAACTTTCTGCCTGGGTCAGAGATACAAAGAAATAAAGCAGTAGTAGGGCAGATAGAAAGGCAACAATGTTTAACTGAAGAACACAGCTGAATCAGGTCTCCCAGTCTGGCATATAGCCACAGGAGGTCCTTGGATTTGAAAGGTCTGTGCTCTGAAAGTTGCCAGCAAACTGTGGCATTGCATCATCTGGATAAAGCTATTTTCTCACATTGAGAAATAGAGAAGCACTGGCAGTCACCCTGAACTCTGCTCTGGCACTCGTTAAGAAGCAAGTCATGGTTCAGCAGGAGGCCCAGCTCCTTTCCCTGCAGAAAGATGAAGATGGCATAAGGCCCCTCTGAGCACATCCTCCCACCACCCAGGGATCACGCTGTCCTTGCGATGGCCCGCGCCAGACTCCACAAATCACACATGAATAGACAGGAAACCTGCATCGAAGAAGTTCCCATACAAATGCTAATGTGATTTCTGCCCCTCCCCCCAGACAAAGAGTGAAACACGATGTATTAACACTGGTTCATTATAACCTCAAGCTTAGCCTGCAGTGCCCTTAGTGATAGAGAAACCGGTTGAGCAACAAAAGCAGGAAAAAACCCAACAGTTTAAATCTTTTGTATTCTAATTTAGAAAAAAAAGTTTTCACTTGTTACACCCAAATCCTTTCTAGTCATTCCCAAACACTAATTTACAGTTAAAAACAAAACCAAACAGAAATTCAAAAACAGCCTCGAGCCTGTGCTTGCCGCTTGTAGGAAAAGGCATTCATTTTGGGCTGTGCTGAAGCCTACAACAGCAGACAGGAAGTCCTCATCAGACACAGTTGCCAGCCCAGGCTGCTGCTGTCTCCCATGTAACTCTCTCCCATCAGATAACCTGAGCTCAGAATCATCATCCATCCAGAATGGGCTGATTGCCTGGGGACTGCCAAGACTGGATCTGTTGGAAAACTGGGGCTGGTTTAGCCAACCTCATGCTCTTTTGCATTGCCATGGAAACCAGTGGTCCTCACCCCTGCAGCAAACTTTTGCATCTCTGTGTGGCTCAAGCTTCTATAGTAAAAGGAACCAGAGTGATCACCAGCAGCACACAAACAGGCTCTAGGCACTCAGCAGTGAGATTAGGGGTGTCTCTCCTTGCCGGATTCTAAATTCTAGTGTATATGAACTAGAAGCCTGTGAGTTACAAGTGATGAAAAACTCACCTGGCTCAGACAACCAAGGGGATTAATGAGGTTGGAGTGAAAGAAAATGACATTCCTGTAGGTCAACACTTCTTAAATAAAACGCCCTGCAGTTGGTGTAGATTGAGGCATGGTCCAGTAGTTCAGCCAGTACCTCCAAGGATTACAATTTTCCCAGTATTTCTAATCAGACCTTTGTGGTGTCAGACTCAGCTTCAACTCCATGAGATCTACTCCAGAAGGACTGGATACCTCATGATGTCAAAACAGCTGCAGCAGTTGCAAAGAACATGTATCATCCAAGGAACAAAGCAGTCTCTCCTCACAGCACTCACAGAATAGGAAAGCAAGCTTCCTTCTCCATGAACACGGCAAGTATCTCTCTTACCTTCTTGGTTCAGACAGAGCAGAATAGTTCTCCACTATAACCAAGAGACAGGACTTCTTTTGGCTCAAGCTAATCCCATCCATATTACATAGCTGAGAATGAGGGAGATGGTCTCCTACAATTTACTTTGCTATAATCAGAAAGGGAATGTACAAATAGAGATGCCATGAACACTGCTAGGTGAGTGCAGACAGAGCAAGCCTTTGGCCCTGTGAGTACTCTGGGAGGCAGGAGTCACCTCCAGGACAGAGTCATTCTGGGGACCTGACGTCCTACTAAGGATCCTCTTGATCTTTGAGCTAGTGATTGGATAGACATTGGAGAAGTTTGTGTCCAAACTTCAACACCAAGCACCCCACATACAATGGTTTCTTTACTTGATTTTGAGCCATCCAGCCATCTTGTTAGAGCAGCCTTTAATACCTTCTAAAATCAATAAAAGACTGAAATCACACAGGGAAAAGTGGGGAGTAAGGGCACCAACAAGTTGACTTTTTACAAAGTTGAAATGCCATCAGTCTTGTTCTGCCTTTCTCCTGGCGAAGGAAACAGACAGAGGGGTGCTCCTCTGTAACTCTGGGGAGGAGAAAGCTGCATAACTGAAGCACACACACATGAGGGGTATAAGCTACGAGTTGGCTCTGGTGAGAAAGTGTCACAGGGAGGGAAATGACAGCTGTGGAATCAAGCCAGCCAGAAA
The DNA here is from genome assembly GCF_012274545.1 of Fukomys damarensis. Lineage (NCBI taxonomy): Eukaryota > Metazoa > Chordata > Mammalia > Rodentia > Bathyergidae > Fukomys > Fukomys damarensis. The sequence goes on along the minus strand of NW_022900942.1, from coordinate 11,644,235 downwards.
AGCTCAGGGAATTAGCCAAGAATGGGCGCAGCTCTCAGTAAAGATGACTCTGAAAAACAATAAAGGGAGACACAAAGAGCCATTGGAGATAAAGGGTGAAGATCTACTCCATGTTTTCCTTAAAAGCCCTTTTTCTCTGACATATGAAAATTTCAAACCAAAACATTTAGCTGCTTTCAATTATGTTGGTGTCCAGAGGACTCAGCAACCAAGCTGCACAGGAGAGAACAACAGTGCCTTCTGTAGTTATTGCTGTAAGATAAGTGCCTTGGAATGGCGGCAGTCATTCCGACGAATAACTTCCTTCTTCACCTTAGTTTCCACTTCCTACCTCACGCATCACCGGGTCATGAGACGGACGCACGAACAAGGCTTGTCTGCATAGAAAATAAATGTCCAAGAGTGGCCCTGGAATGGCTGCCCATGCAGCTGACACAATCTCCACCTGCCTACACCAGTCACCCAATATATAACCAGGCCCCTTCCCGTTCTGTCTCTCCCCTCCTGTCTCTCTCCCTTGCTCTCTTTCCGCCGAGTGGGCCACCATGCCACCTCAGCTCCTTAATAAAGATCTCTCATACGAGCTCTGTCGGTATGCAGAGTGGGCCTTGGCAGGCGTTGGTTTCTTTCAATTGCCAGGCCATAAGAGGAAGTCTGAAAATGATGGAATAACCTGCTTTATCACAGGAGGGGTGTGTCACTTGGGGGTCTCCAACAGCAGAAGGCTTAGGACCAGACGCACAACTACAAGGTGAAATTCACCACCTCAGAGGAGCCCAAGGCCTCAGGCTTAAGTCAGTGGGCTGCAATCGTGAGATACTGCCGCATGGCAGAGATAAAGAGAGACTGAGCAGAAGTTATCAGACTCCAGTCCAAACCACAGAATTTCTATGACCTAGGAAGGCACAGACAGCCCTTCCCTCCTTCATGTTTGCTACTGATAACTTCCCACTTTCTCTCACCCTTGAGCCTTGGGACAGACTCCAAGATCCAGGTAATAACTCAACCAGCCTACAGTGTTACACAATCCACCAGGATGTAGAATGCAAAGAATATTAAACAGCGTATTCCTCCTGCTTCTCCTCCTTTTTTTAAAGACAGAGTCTCACTCAGGCTGGCCTTTGTTAGGTAAAAAGAGCCAAAAACCAGAACCATAGTAAGTCTTTATTATGGGGAGGATCTGCCAGGCTGTCTCTGAACAAATGAGAGAAAGCAACATGGCAGAACAGGGAGCTTCTTCTATAGGGCCAGGGTTGGGTTCCTAGGAGCTGGGATGGGATTGAGCGATGTAGTATTAAGAGATCGGAGGAGCCTGTGACATCACTAGGAGGGCCTTGCAACATCACTAGCTGCATGGAGGTAGCAAGTATCAGGTTATTCTTTTGGTAGTATAAGAGGCATGATGGGAAGAAGGCTGTTCTTCATTGGGAGAAGTCATATTTTAACATGGAGGCTGCTATTCTATGTGGCAGCCATTTTAAGGCAAGGGAAATCTAACAGCTTGAACATGTAGCCCAAACTGGCCTGGAACTTGCAGTGAAGAAATATCTAAGCTTGAACATGTAGCCCAAACTGGCCTGGAACTTGCAGTGATCCTCTTGCCTCAGCCTCATAAGTGCTAGAATGACAGGCATGTACCACCATACCAGGCTTTATCCTCCTCTTGCTATATTGAGAATCTATTACAGTTTAAGCACATCTATGCTCCAACAGACAAAACTCAGAACAAACCTTCTGGCCTGAAGCTCTCAACACCCCCAGTACAGCAATTTAACTCAACCTTGAACTTGGTGCCATCAACACAGCATGTGGCCAAGAGTGAAAGCAAGGGAGTATCAAATAAGAATAATCTAATGATCATGGGGGCAAAAGAGTGGAAATAAAAATCAGAGATTTCAGTCATAGATTACCTTAGCTATTCAACTGACAAACACCTGCTATGTTCCAGGAATTGGTCTAGGCTCTGAGGATACAATGCAGAAAGAAGACAATGGCCTGAGAAGGCCAAGTATGACTAAGCAGTAAGCACTTGTGGCAGTGATTCAGGGGAGAAGAGCCATGGCTGAGACTAGGGCTGTGGCACCAGAGGTGGAGAGAGGGCATGGGTGTTAGGGCGAGTGGTCAGACCGGTAGAGCAATCTATTGACAAATTCTACATATAAATGATTAGCTTACCTCCGATTGCCAACATCATCTATTTAACTCAGACAATATGTAAGTGGACAATATAGAAAGTAAAATGTAAAAATCCCTCCTGCACCTTGACATCTCACCCTAAAGGCAGCCACTCAGAAAGGCTGGTGATGGTAGGAAATGGTGTGGAAGAGGAGGGCTTGTGAAGGGGGCCTGTGCTCCTGAATGAACTGGATGGGCACTGAGGTGATAATAAACTCTGAAGAGGACATTTGGACGTAGAAGATGGGTTTACTTTGGCCATATTGATAGAGTATGCAGCTCAGTGGTTTTTGAAAAAATGCAAAGTCTTTGTAAATAGGGGAGAGGGGAGGAGGTGAATGGAGGGCAGGGGTATAGTATAGGGAAAAAATGAGAACCAAGATCTGTTATGTAAAGGTACAAGATCCGAATGATAAAAGTAACTGTACTGAATACTGAAAAAGTACCAATACACTCAGTGATTAAAAAAAAGAAAAAAAAAGATTTTGTCTTTGTTTTGGACTTCTGGGGTTTTGATTATGATGCGTTGTGGGGAAGCTTCTTTATTCATCATAGTTACTGCTGTTTTGTAACTCTTGCTTACCGGTATGTTATTCCCCCCCCACAGAAATATTTTCCAAATTGTTCATCTGTATACCTTTTTTATACCCTGTTTACTGTCCTTTAACTTCTCTAACTTCAATTAGCCTTAGGTTAGTCTTTTGGTGTCAATTTTTCTTGCTTGCTTATAATTTTTAAGGTTTTTCTAAGTAAATTATGTATTTTCATGTTGTTCTTAATTACTGAAACCCTATGTTCACATTGGTCATCTCTGCTGCTTATGAGTTCAACAGAATCCTTTATCTCTGTGTATCAGTCAGTGCTCACTAGAGAAACAGATTTAATATAAGATACACAAATACATACAGATTTTCTGGGCCTGGTGTCACATGGCTATAATCCCAGCACTCAGGAGGCTAAGGAAGGAGGATCACCATGAGTTTGAGGCCAGTCTGGGTTACATAGTGAGTTCAAGGCCAGCCTGAACCACATAGTGAGACCCTGTCTCAATGACATTAAAAAATATATATTAATATATATATATTTAAATATGTATTATTATATATTTGAATATTTAAATATAACTATGTTTATAAAATATTTTATATTATATATTATGTATATTATTTGAATATATTCATTTAAATATATATATTTACAAGGTAGGTTTATAACGGCCCCCTACAGGCAGGAGAGGGAAACTGTAAAAGGATTTCCACATGCTGGAGATCCAAAGGATCGAAGGCTTGGAGTTCACTGCAGTGTTCCATGTGAGTCTGTATCAGGAGGCTGAAGGGCCTGTGAGGGAAGGCTGATGGGTCTGTGCTGGAGGCTGAAGAGTATGCACTAGAAGCTAGGGGACAACGTCCAAGGTGAAGGTAAAGACTGAAGCTCCTCTGAAGAAACAAAAGTGAGTCTTCCTTCTTCATTCCCATTTTTATTCCACATAGGCCACAAGTCCTTAGGTTGGTACCACTCACACCCAGAGTGGGTCTTCTGTATTCAGTAAATCCATTCAGCTATATCCAGAAATATGCTAATCCAATTAATTGGACATTTCTGAGGCAAGTTGATACAACAGTTAACTATCATACCCTGGGAGATTTGTTTGTCATCTTTTCATGGAGTTGTGATAGTTACCTATGGTGTCAACCTGAGTAAGAAATGCCCAGCTGATTGGCTTATCATAGTTCTAGGTGTGTCTGATGGATTTACTGAAGAGGGAAGACCCACCTGTGTGGGCAACACCAACCAGTAGGCTTGTAGACTGGATTGAATAAAAAAGGAAAGAAGAAGGTTTCACTTCTGTTTCTTCAGAGGACCTCCAGTCTTTACTATTACTTTTGGATATGCATTTCCAGGCTTCAAGCCCAGACTTTTTAGTCAAGCTCAGACCCTTCAGCTTCCTGATGTGGACTCCCATGTGTCACTGCAGTGAGCTTCAGGCCTTCACCTGCTGACTGGATGCTTTGGATCTATAGCTTGCAGGTGGCTCTTCTGCATTCTTCTATACCTCTCTTATAGGTAGCCATTGTAAGCCTACCTACTTTGTAAATCTGTGTGTGTGTGTGTGTGTGTGTGTGTGTGTGTATATGTTTTATATCTCTTCTCTAGAGAACACTGACTGATACAGAGTGGGTTGTTTTCCTTGGTTTTATGAGACAGGGTCTTGCTATGTTATTCAGGCTAGCCTTGAACTCATTATGTAAGCCAGATTGGTATCAACTCATCATGATTCTTCCTCAAACTCTCCAGTGCTGGGATTATAGGCATGAACCACCACATTCAGCTACTTATTTATTTTTGAGGCAGGGACTCACTATGCAGTTCAGGCTGGTATTGAACTCACCATGTAGCCTAGGCTGGCCTCAAACTCATGGTGATCATCTTGTCTCACTCTCCCAAATGCTGAGGAATGGTGTGCACCATCATTCCTGGCCAGAGTTTTATTTTTTTGGTATATTTTTCATGCATGTTTTGAATTGTTTTGGTCAGCTCTTTCAATGTTTGGTTCTCCCATAACCACAATGGTTAGTTTGATAGTTCCACTCTCTTTTGGGTCATATCTTCTTTGAGCTGAATTTCTTTGCTGCCTCAAGATACACTTTTCTCCAGCACCGATTCAGAGGCACTCACCCTTGCTGTCACTCCTAGACAGCCACATTCTCTCCTTGCCACTTTCTGAAACAATTCTGGAAGATCTCTTCTGTGAGTATTTTTAGTTTATACTGTCGTGGCTACCTCACTGTCTTGAATAATTTCAAAATGTTTACCTTTCCTGGTCATTTTCATTTTGGGGAAGACCCAGAAGTCAAATAGTAATAGATCTGGTAAAAAGGGAGGATAAAGACACACCGTATTGTTTTTACAAGCCTGCTTTTCCTCTGGATAGCATGAAACAGCAACATTCATTGTAGTTTTGACTACAATCTATAAAGATACATGCAGAAAAAGACTTCCTGCACAGCTTCACAAAGTAGCAAAAATGAAAGGATAAGAATGTTTGAAGTGTGGGAGAGCATTCTGAGAGGGATCTGTCTCTTATTATAAAAAACAAAATTTATAAAGAATGAGAAATTAGATTCATTTGTAGGAAAATGGATACATATTGAGGATATACTCCTAAGTGAAATAAATAAATCACACTCATAAATACCGAATAGTTTCTCTGGTGTGAAAAACTATAATAGTACATAAGACCCTAATGAGATAACTGACAGTGTGAAATAGGAAGAAAAGGGCTAAAGGTATAGGGAAAGTGGGAAAGGTAGGGGAAAGGTAATAAGGGAAAAGAAAAAAGTATGAGAAAATGAAAGAATGGAAATAAAATGTTTGCAAACGGGGAGAAGAGGGGGTGAAGGGAGGGCAGGGTATGGGGAAAAAATGAGAACCAAGACCTGTCATGTAAAGGTACAAGATCCCAATAATGAATGTAACTGCACTGTATACCTAAAATGTACCAATAAACTCAATTTAAAAAAAAACTTAACATTTAAACATCATATATTTTGATCACTCTTTGTATACCCAACAGACAGGCAAACATGATGGTATATTTTAAAAGCCAGATATATTTTTAAAAGATCACATAATAAGTAAATTATGTAGTGAATAAACATCAACTGAGGCTGATGAATAAAAAGGCACATCTGAAAGGTTTGGGAGGAGTAGAAAGAACAGTTCTTTGCTTTCTAATGTAGGAGGAGAGAAAAACAGACATATTAAAATTATTATTTCAGGTGGAAGTTTCTGTCAGTGGAAGTGATTAACACTGGCTTCTACTCTCCCTCTTCCAAGGCAGTCTTTGCTTTCCTTGTCTTCTGAGGTCTTCAATCTTCTGCTACGTAGAAGCGATACATCATGGCAACAGCCAAAGCCGAGATGGCTGGGATTACCCAGTTGGTCCAATAACTACAAAAGACACATGAATAATGATGCTTACATGAAGTTCAGTTCAGAGAATGTATCTGCTCTCTCTGGAAGAAAACTATCATGGCATGCTTTTCTTACCTCTTTAATCAAGTTGGCTAAAAAGGTAACTCAGCTTTGCTAAATGTGATGTGAGTGTAACGCATGCCTAGAATGCATGCCTAGAATACTAGCAATCACTCTCCTCTGCTGGTGTTAAGACAAAACTAATGTTCCACCAACTCTGCTTAAATCAATTTCTGTGAACTTTTTTTTTTGGTACTGGGGATCAAACTTGGGACCTTGCGCTTGCGAGGCAGGCAGCGGCACCACTGAGCTAAATCCCCAGCCAAATTTCTACAAACTTTATGCAGAGACTACTGTAATCCCTTTCCCAACACAATGCCTAGGAGAAGTGACTTTCTCAAGAATATAAACTCTAGATTATGTATTGAAAGGTAACAAAAGTGAATATTTTCAATCTACTTTATTAAGGATATGTATATTAATTAAGAATTTTTAATTCAGTGGTACTCAGCTGAGAATCAGAAATTCCAGGTTCTCATTTTGGGCGAACTGTCAGCAAGTGCTATAGTCAAGGGAAGATCACATCCCTTGAGTTGTTAAGTAAATGTGTCTAAAATTGCTAAGTACTATAGTGGCCTCCTATACCTTAGCTCTAATACTTGATCTGCTTTGAAAATCTTCTCATGACACCTGTACTTCATATATTTAAATTGTAAGGCTATCACATGCCGAAAGTAATTAATTTGTGGTCTACAACTTAAATAATTACAAAAATACCTAATTTACTCACTGTTTGGTTTTGATGCATAAAATTTCATTTCTATTTACTATACATTACAGATTATGGGTAAACCAGGACCAGTGCTGAGAAGACTTGAGTCTTTAAATTAATTTGAATTGATTTAAGATTTCAATGTCTTAACAGAAATCAATATATAGTCTTTGACATCCAAACTATGTATACATATATTTCCTATCATAAACTTTTTTTTGTTGTTGTGTTTATTTGAGACAGGGTCTCACTATGTGGTTGAGACTGACCTGGAACTCACTGTATAGCCCAAGATGGTCTCAAACTCACAGCAATCCTCCTGGCTCAGCCTCCCAAGTGCTGGGATTATAGGCGTGCACCACCACATCCGGCTCCTAGTATAAACTTTTTATTCTTTAATACTCTTCATACATCAACCTACTCAAAATCAAGTTCAATTAGATTCATTCATAGGAAAATGGATACATATTGAGGATATACTCCTAAGTGAAATAAAGAAGTCACAAGTGTAAATACTGAATAGTTTCTCTGGTGTGAATAAACTATAATAGTACATAAAATCCTAATGGTATAATTAACAATGTGAAATAGGAAGAAAAGGGTTAAAGGTGTAGGGAAAGTGGGAAGGGTGGGAGAAAGGTAATAAGGGAAAAGAAAAAAGTATGAGAAAACGAAAAAATGGAAGTAAAGTGTTTGTAAATGGGAAGGGGAGGAGGGGGTGAAGAGAGGGCAGGGACAAGGGGAAAAAATGAGAACCAAGTCCTGTCATGTAAAGGTACAAGACCCCAATAATGAATGTAACTGTACTGTATACCTAAAATGTACCAATAAAAACAATGAGAAAAAAAATCAAGTTCTGTATAAAGGCTTAAAGTGCAAAAAGATTTTTATGATTTTTATCTCACTAGAGTTTGGTAAGAAAGAAGAAAGAAGACAGAATAACAGTGGAAAGTGAGGTGAAACAGTGTAAGGAGAAAGGGAAGATTCTAGAACACCAAAAAACTAGACAGTTAAATCTGATATATAAAATACAAATACGTGGTTTTGAGTTTGGGTTCTTTGTCACCACCACCACACACACACAAAAAAAAGTCAATATAGTAGACCTGCCAAAAATGCTAACATGACCTTAAATGTAATAAAGACACCAGGTCCTGCCCATAGATTACTGGATTCAGTTTTAGGGCCAATTCAGTGACAAAGGAAAACTCAACCATGCTTAGGGAAATGGAATCACCAGTTGAAGATGACCAAATATAAAAGAGAAAGGAAATGGAAGTTTTGCCTGGAGAGGTCACTCATGGGACTGATCCTCTGAAGGGCTATGAAACAGGGGACATGGACATTCCACTTGTTTTGTGTGTTTCTTTGCACAGATGCAGCCAGAGGGCAAGATCTGGAGTCACTATGAGAAGTGTTCATAGTTGATGCTGACAGTTTAGGACAGAAAGCCTTGAATGGTCTGGGCAGTCAGAGGAGATGGCCTGGGATGACCACAGGCAGGAAGCTTAGAGGGAACCCAAGTACAGAAGAAGTTCAGAGAGCGGAATTGCCCAATCCAATTCTGACATGAGCCTTTCAAGCCAATAATGCTTTTAAAAAAAACTACCACATACCTGGAATTAGACTCAGTAGTAGTAATAAGACTATCCTGGAACACAAGAGAAAACTTGATGTAAGGCAATGTCTCAACATTTATTCTGTTGACTAAACACCTGTTTTAAAATAAGATCACAATTTCATTCAACACAATCTTTTAAAAATGTTTGAAAAAATTATATCATAATCTTTTCACTAAGATGCCAAAGTTAATAGTTATCTATATGTAAATTACTTAAGAATATAACTGAAAATTTGAAAATGTTCAACGTTAACACTTACGTAAAATATGCTGCACACAATAGGCATCTAAATACTTTGACACAGAAACTGAAAATAGATATCCGGAATACATACACACAACACTATCATCACCTTTATGAAGGACAGATTAATCTTCAAAAGCATGAAAGTGTACAATAAAAACATCAGTTATTTCATTCAAATCCAATAGGACATAAAAGTGTACATAAATTACATCAAATATATGTCAACAAACAAAAAAAAAAACCATGACTTCAAGTTCTAAAATTACAGAGCACCTTTTCTGAATTTCCTGTAGCTTTGGCCAGAAGGGACCCATAAGGTGACTGCAGGCCACAGGGACTGTTCTACCTGGCCTCTAAATAAGGAAGCCTTGTTTGTACCTTTCAGCACTTCCTGGGAGTAGCCTTTCTTGTGAGGCTCACAGAGTGAATGGACAAGATCTCAGGAAAAATGTATGCATCGCCAATGGCTAGAAAACTTAGGACTAGTGAAAGAAACTTTTCTGAGCTTGGAACCATGTTAAAAGCATTCTTTAGTACTCCACATCAGCAAGGTATTAGTTCTTCACACGAAAGTAGCCATTAATGTGGTAGCTTCAGCAAAGACTCTGAGGTCTGCAGTTTCCTGCAGCCCAGATATAAAAGCATTAGGAAAATTATCAGCTGTTTGCAGTGAGACAAAGCTCTACTCTGCAGGGTACAAAGCCTGTTAAAGACACTTCCGTGAAAAGGAAGAAATCTTTCAGGGAAGTGGAAGCAAAGCAGTCACAAAATACACCGACCTTGAAACATCGCCTTCACCATTCCTGACACAGTAGGAGGAAAAATTAGTCCTTTAAAAAGAAAACTTCACATTTATTATCTTTATTAAGCACTTTTAAATCTTAGTATCTATAAAACTTACTCACAACCACTGTTGAATTAATTTCCAAGTTTTGTATGTATAAATAAAATTAACAAAGAGTAGTTACTGAGGTATTAGAAGAAAGACATAATCAGTTCTGAAAGCAAAGACTATACTGAAGGTAAATTATTGTTGTGACAACAGGGAGTTAGGTGTGAAGCAGTAAAGAGAAGGCAAACATGCACAACCATGACTTTGTTACAATGGGGATGGGTGTGTGCATTTTACCAAACTTGCGACTCTCTGTGCAACCTCGGTTGGCTTCCCCTTCTTTTGCCTTCTTAGTTGACATCAGTTCTAATGTTAATGTATCACCCTAGTGCTAACACACCGGCTGCTAATATGTAAAAGTCCTGCTACCATATCAGCAGCAGCAGCAACAGTAACTCTGAAAACAGAGCTTAAAAAAAATATACTTTTGGGAGGGGAGGAGGGGGTGAAGGGAGGGCAGGGGTAAGGGGAAAAAATGAGAATCAAGACTTGTCATGTAGAGGTACAAGATCCCAACAATGAATGTAACTGTACTGTATCCCTAAAATGTACCAATAAACTCAATTAAAGCCGGAAAAAAAGTATATACTTTTTAAATTATCTTCTTGGCTCTATAATACAGGCCTGAAGTACTGCTTAACACGTGGATGTAAAACCAAATTGTCTTTAGTGGCCAAGGCTATGATGGGTCTCTCAGTTGGGTCAGGGATTACACTATCAAATATGTCAACAATGAACAGGGAGAAAAGATTACAGTTTTTAAGACAAGCACTTCTACTTGTTTAATCCACAGCCTGGAAGCATCCCAACTTCTAGTTAAAAAAAAAGATTAATAATTTAATTGGAATATGTCATGTATAATTATCTATAAAAGTCACGCAAGCAGTATAAATTGTAATCTCCATATTACACATACAAAGCCCCCGAGAAACTTTTGCCAATCAGAGTTACTTTATCTAATTTAGCTCACTAATCAGTAAAAAGACTTTCTCTCTTAAAATGCTGACAGTGTGCCTTCCTGAGCCGTGCAGGGCCTGGGGAAGCTTAAGAGACCATAACTGACAGGCCTGAGATGGGTGCTAGACTCAGTGTGGATGGTTGGCTTTCAGCAAGGTGCTTAACCAAGCTTCCTTGTCTTTCCCATCCTTGGCAGGTCTGTGGATCTCACAGGAACAATGCAAGAGCCAAAGAAAAATTTATATAACAATGCTTGGAAAATTATAACCAAGAAAGAGTATTGCTGCTACTAACACATTCCACCTAAGCAAGTTTGATATACAGATAGGTTTAAAACATATAATTTTGAGGTAGAGAAATATGTTAATCTGGCAGTTTAACACTATAGTTCCTTTGGCAGTTTCAAGTTAATTATCTGCAGTGTACCCTGTTTCACAATTCAGCTAAGTTATTTTGAGCAGCTTGATTATCTAACTTTTTTTTTCCCCCTTCAGTGCTGGGATTAACACAGGTCTTAGCATAATAGGCAAGTGCTTTACCACTGAGCTATAACCACAACCCAAGCAGGAAACATTTTTTAAAAATCAGATTGCCTAAGCTTAAATCTTGCATGGTTTCTCTTGTAATGAGAAAGTTAAAAAAAATAAAAAAAAAATACACAGAAATTATATTATTAAATTATATTATAAGGCAGATAAATAAAAAGTAGGGAGAAGTTCAAATAATTTCAAAAATGATCTATTCTGTTGGTTCAAAAATATTTAAATTATATGCAAATTCATTCCATTTATACTACTAGTTTTTCTAGTTCATTGAAAGGGAAGTTTTTATGCTTTATCGGTTTGTCTTTTCTTTGTAAGAGAATTTTTTTGTCTTGTACTCTGAGTACTTTACAGAAATACTGTATTAAGCATTGTCATTTTCTTACTATTTTGTTATTTTATTTTATTTTTTCATAAAATAAAAAAGGCTATAGTATACATTTTCCAGCCTCAAGAGGGGCTAGTTATAGACACACAATTTAAAATCGCTACAGATCCTCTTTTCTTCTTTAAACAAAAAGCACGAAGTCAGACCTAGAAAAATGGTCATACATTTTCTTATATTTCATTTGTTTATGGCCTATCTTCCTCCAGCTCTGTTCTAATTAGAGCTGTCATAATGAAAAGACTTATACTTTCTTCCTGTTATTTATTTGAAGCAAAACTTCCTACCACAGTTCTTTAATTATAATTTCTTGTATAACAAAACATTCAAAAGTTCGTACCATCTGTAAAATTACAGAAGAGTACAACAATCTTCAAAAAGTTAGTGTGATTCATACTCCAGTGAGATCTTCTATATCCAGGAAGCTGATCAAGCATCAAATGCTAGTTTTGAACTAAAGTAACAGGCAGAACCGCTCACTCTAGCACCATGTGTCTGGAACCCTTTCTCTGATCTTGAAATCTTGATTCCTAGAATTCAGCGTGTAAACTTTCTTTCTTTTCTCCCAAGATAACCCAAGAATCTAAGTGACAACATGTTAAAATAACTACTGTACATACCCACAGAGGAGAGCAAACAGTAATGGGCAATGGTACCACACAGAGCACAACACATATATGCTTAAAGCAAAGGAAGCGGGGTGGAGGCTGGCCTCCAACACAACTGCTCAGCTCAGCACCTCACACCTGCATGTGCTTTCTGTCTCTGGGCATTATGTTGAGGGGCAAGATCACAAGCCACACTAAATCCTCGTTTTCCAGCAGCTGTATGATTTGCACCAAGATCATTAACATACTGAACATCATCAGGAAAACAAAAATAGAGCTTTCCCAACAGACTTCAGGGAGGGAAAAAAAAAAAAAGCAAAAACTTTCTATATCAAAATTCCAACTGTCCAAAAAGTAGCCTCCAAAAAAAAAAAAAGTGATCTAGCCTAATGAACTTATAGCAAGGATTCTAAGCAATTGTTCCAAACATTTTTCAAACTCTCAAGTCCACTTTTTATCTCCCTGAAGCACTAATATCACCAACACTGAAGTTAGGGCTTTTTTTTTTTTTCCGAAGGGAAAAATATAAATGAAACTGCTTTGTACTACATAGCACTATTAAAGACTTTAATCGTACCATCTGAGGGACTAAGGTCAACATGGCCTTTACACTGACACCACTGAATGAGTTACTCTGTATGTAGATGGAAGACCGCATCCTGTCAGCACTGGTAGCAAAATCAGCTCACCAGGTCTTACTACAAGCTCTGCAGAATGTTGTTGTCTGTCTTCTCTCCAGTAAAACCAGCAACTTATATTAAATGAAAAGGTGATATTTTATTTCTGTCATTTGTTAGAATCAAAACTCTCCTTTGTTCTTTAACTACACACTAGGAAATACTTTGCCTATTTGTACTTTTTAGATAGTTTGCCTATTCTCATCAATTCATACTCTGAATTATCTTCAAATATAAGCAAGAAGGACAGTCAGCTGTGAAGGAAGAATTAGAGAACCAGTATATAAAACTAGTGCGGCTTATTGAACACCTACTCTGCCCAGAGATGTAGAAGAGAGAGAAACATGGGTGACGCCCTCCAAGATTCAGGCAAAAGGCCTCAACTTGATCTGGCTTGAAACTGTCAAAACAGGGCTCGTGTCATAGCTTACAGGTCAGAAGCTCAGCGCTACCGGTAAAAAGTAGCTCTTCAGGGCAGGGGATTCTTAGCTCAGTGGTTCTGCCACCTGCCTTGCAAGTGCAAGGTCCTGAGTTCAATCCCCAGTATCAAAACAAAACAAAAACAAACAAACAAATAAAAAAGTAGCTCTTTGAAGGTTAAGTTGTTTTTTTGTTTTTTGTTTTTTTTTTTTGCTTTACTGGGATTTTTGTGTGCTAGGTAATGTTCCACCTCTGAGCCATGCCCCCAGACATATAAAGGTATTTACTGATAATTATGATGAAATAATTTACGTTTTGAGAGTTGTACAAAAATAACACACAAGCTCTCTGCATAAAACATACCAATTGGTCCTTCCAAATAAAGCTTTTGCTGAGCCAGCAGGTTAATTATTCATCTTAGCTACAAAGAACTTTGACCCAGACATCAAAAGGTATTTACTGATAATTATGATGAAATAATTTACGTTTTGAGAGTTGTACAAAAATAACACACAAGCTCTCTGCATAAAACATACCAATTGGTCCTTCCAAATAAAGCTTTTGCTGAGCCAGCAGGTTAATTATTCATCTTAGCTACAAAGAACTTTGCCTCAGTAAGGTGAGTAAATGACCTGTGCCTTGAGTTTGACAGATACTAAAATGGAGATAACCCCCATCTACTAAGACATCTGAGAGTCATACACTTACCGAAGGCTTGGCTAACTTTGGTCTGTCATCCTGCAAAAAATAAAAAGGGAAACATTGTGTGATAATGAAACATGGACATCTGTATTCCTTTGAGATTTGTTTTAAAGTTACTATTCAGTAATTAGCATTTAGGGCTCAGCCTTCCACTGTTAAACACAAAGTCTGACGGCATCATAGAACATGACAGTTGATTTAGTGGCAAGAGGTATTTTCTACGTAGAGTTCCAAAGCTGAAAATGGTATTCATGACAGTCCTACTTATTAGTAGATGTGTGTAGGCATTTATTTACTAGACCTGCATGGTGATCTTTCATTTGAGGAGCAGCTGAAGACCTGATTCCTTCCTTCTCTCCTATTAAAATCCCTTTCATGCACTCTTATTCATGTGATATCCTCAGTCAATTCCTGCAATTTCTCATGAACTATTTAAAACTTAGGCTGAGGATGTCAAACACCAAAGGTGTCTACAGGACAACCACAGGTAAGCCCAGCAGGCAGGTAAGGAAGAATGGCTGCAGTCATGGCCTGAATCCCACTCTCCCCAGGCTCACAGACACTAGATGGGGAAAACAAGGATGGGATGAACCTCTGTGATTATCATGAAACTATTTCAATTCTGGAAAGTATGAAGATGGAAATATATAGGCAAATAAAATTTTCAGATAGGTGAGACATACTCCTTTAAAATATACATCTCTCACCACCAAAATAAAACAAACCAAAGAAAAATCCTCCTTCCTCAATGGAGGTTGTTCTAAGATCGATTTCCTACTCCTAGGCCTTCTACAAAATGCCCAATTTAACCTTTACTTCATTTACAGCCACTAAAAAGCATCATTTATATCCAACTTTTTATCCACTAGGACCAAAGATCAGGGGGTAAAAGTAAACAGAAAGAAGACAATATATGAGATTTACATAAGACAGAACCTATTTGTTTCATGTAGCAAAGCCCTTAAAGTCATTTTTTAGAATTAAAATATCCTCAGATGAATGAGAACAGAAATGGCATTTCTTCAGAAAAATACATATTGGTCAAAAAAACAAGGAAAAAAAAAAAGCTATGTTGTGAAGATAGTACCACCACCTCTTAAAATATGCTGTTCCATGAACTTTCATCAAAGCCTGAGATGTGCTCTCCCACCCAGCATAGACCCTTAGGGCCAAAGCATTTGGACTCAGGGCCAGTGAAAAATGCAACCAATGAAATCCAATGAAAATTCACATTGGCTTATTTATGACAAAAATTGGGGTTCTCAAATTAGGAGTTGCTTTTGTCTTACTCCTTTTAATTTTTGTGTACATACAAATCTTCGCTTGGGTAAGGTCCCGTAGTCTTATAGAGAAGAAAAGAACTCCAGAAAAAATACTTACAGGGTGGACCTCCCCAATGATAAATGTTTTAGACAGTTCTCTTGCATCAGAAGAATGCCCGACATCTTCAAAATTCTCTGTAGCATCACCCCCAGCTTGTTCTCTTAAGACTTCTTCCCCACCGGGATGCTATTCAAAGGATACATAGAATAAAAGTTAGTATTTTTTTTCAGGAAAATTAGTTTAAAGAAACGATAAGCTTATTTAGCCAAAGAAGTCATTCCAGAAATCAGAGATAACACTGGGTAACTGCAAGTGTCCACACTGTGCGTTAAACATACTCTTTTGCACTCAGTTTTCTTCAGAGAAGAGCAGTAGCCCCTTCCTCTGATGTCAGCTTCCTCCATGTCACTCACATGACGATATAAGTTTTATGCAGGTATCATGAACGTTTCGGTAATGTCTGCTTTGCTCGCTCATAACGGTGTCAAGTCTGTTCCCCTTCATCTGTACCCAATCTACGTCTTTAGTCCTCCACCTGAGATTTCCTCAATCTAAGTGTGGACTTAGGAATGGCCACTGGCCTGAGATAACAATCTGCAAAATGGAGAAGAGCATGTCATTTCCCTTTGAGAAGCAAACTGTGTGCCACTCTCCAGTAGGATAAAAAGGAAAGTAACTGGCCCAAGGTGCTGCCATCGGGATATATTACTGACAGGGATCAGCAGCAACAAGGAAAGAGGCCATTTCTACAGACAGAAGAGGTAGGAAGAGCCTCCTCCCTTTAATAAGCATGTGTTAGTAATACAGAACAGCTATGCATTCTAGGAAACTGGTACATGTATATATCACATCTTGATCATTTTTTATAACTTTACCCCCTCCTTTTCTTTTGTTTCCCTCTCCCTGATCCTCTTCCCAATCTCCAAGAATCTACCTTCAGAGTCCTTTCTATACCAGCAGCATTTTATCTACTTTTATTGGTAAAGCAAAGGTCACTCATGACACAGGGAGGGGATTTTTTTTTTCTTTTTAAGATGCTTAGTAAGGGACTCCATCACTGGACATATGTGAAGAGATCTAGAGATTCTCAGGCAAGAGAAGGCATTCTCAGACAAGCAAAATAAAGTAGTGCTTGACTAAATCATATTTTATAAAGGGGGAGGGGACCCTTCTTTAATTGAACTTGAGGATTATCTTAGATCAAATGCACACTGACCACAAGCAAATCACCTAAAAGAGGCCAACAATAACAATTTATTACTGCTTGAAATTAAATTTTATATCATTTCGTTTGTAAGATTATGTGGATAGAAATTTCATCTACCTTGTTCACCCTGTCTTTCCCATAGGTCAATGCCTAGAAGTATTTGTTGGATAAATAAATAAGAACAAATCATCATGGGTTGGTTTTAGAACACATATATGCGTTCAGTAGCGGATATGAACTTTGTCTCATTCTAACCAGTTCATACAACTCTTTTCCCTGGACTGTAAGTTCTTACCATTCATATCATTTGATTTCATATCTAACTGCTGCCTAAATCATTTAATCAAAATATTTCACAATGTGCAAGGCATTGTGTGGGACACAAGAAAGTCTGTGCAAAATCAATGTAATTTGATCCTGAAGAAGCACACAATTCATTTGGAGTTAAGAAATAATGGAAAAGACCCCTAGTTTTCATTGATATGGCCTTACAGTTTTGACTATCCATGAACAATGCAACAGATCCCAACCACGCAGCATCTGTGCAGTAAGGCAGGACTGAAACAGTTCTAAAGAGGGCCGTGTGAAGGAGCCACCTGCCGCAGGCTCTCCAGCACCATTTCACAGTGTAGCCTGCTGATTCCTAACTTTTTTTTTTTTTGAGATAGGATCTTGGTATGTTGTGCAGATTCATCTTGAACTCACTGAGTGTCCCAGGCTTGTCTCAAACTCAAGGTGAACCACCTGCTTCAGCCGCCTAAGTGCTGGGATTACAGATGTGTACCACCACACCCAGCCTTCTTATCTTTTTTAATTTAAAAAAATCTTCCCCAGTTTTAATAAGGTAAAAATGACTAATACATACCATGGAATTTATGGCATACAAAGTAATATAATGTTCTGATACACATTATAAAATATTCACTCAAGCTACTTAACCTATTACCTCACCTACATATCAATTTTTTTGTAGGGAGAATATTTAAGATTTACTCTTAGCAATTTCTAAGTAAACTTTATTATTATCAATCACCCCTTGATGTACAACACATCCCCAGAATGAGAGTTCAGCACAAACCAAACTGCTTTGAAAGAAAAAGTTTTTGGCAGCTGATTTAACTCAGGAGAGGCCAACATGCAAGGAGTACGTGACCAAGGACCTAGTATGCTTCTGTGTCTATGAGACAGGTTTTAAAATCAAGCAGGACTTGTTTTACCATCTTGCCATTCCTAGGGCCTGAAGAGGTAAGGAGAAGTTCTTGTCTGTAGAATGCAATGAAGCCTTACAAAATACAGTTTATCTTATTTATACTAATTTTATATACATTAAGAATTTTATAGTTTTAGTCCTTGTTTTACAATTACTAAAGGTCTGAAGTGTTTTTTCAGTTACACTTTATTTAATGTGAGAAATACAGTTGTAATTGTACTTGTAAGTTTGAGGATTTACCAAAGGGCCAAGTACATTCAAAAATGAAAAAAATCAGGGATGGTGGTGCATGCCTGTGATCCTAACACTTAGAAGGCTGAGGCAGAAGGATAACCACAAGTTAAAGGACAGTCTGGGCTAGTGAGTTCAAGGACAGTCAAAACTATGTAGGGAGCTGAGAGCCAGAGATAAGGCAAGAAATGAAATGTTGAATGAAATCAATAAATTCAAGGATAGGAGAGGAGGTAGGTCATTTCAGTTAGGAGGATGGGCAACCAAAGAATCCTCAATATGCCAAATACTGATAGGGAAAATGAACTACTCCTAAGTCCAATTACCCATCATCCCAAGTAAAGGTACTCATTGAGCCTGGGTGGACTCAATCATCTCACAGGGTGTCCAGCCTTTCAACTTGCTGAGGCTACAATAAACAGGAATTGTTTTGAGCAGCATATAAAATGCAGATATAATACAGTTAATGCATGTAACAAAAACTCCTTTATATTTTTGTATTTTTTATCACATTAAAAGCAGAGGCATCCTGTGGGTTATAGGATGAACCCACCTGAAGGTATACTCTTGTTTGCCCAAGAAATTTACGAGCTTAAAAAGAAAATATAAAATCGATAAATTATTCCTCACAAGGCAACAAACATCCATAATGAATTAAGCACAATTTACAGCCTCTGGACAATGCTAAAAAAACAGATACAAGGCCAGAATTGTACTTCATGTTCCGTTAACACTGCCAAGCAACATTTTCAGGTTATCTGTTGAGTTCCTGGCTGTGAAAAAGCAGCACACTTAAAACTATAATCAACACATAACTTAACCTACAAGCCAGCCATATCCATGCCCACACCACCTCTTCACATTAAGCCCTATTGGTAATAATTTGCTTTAATCTAAAAAGGACTCAGTGTGAGAGGGTCTATCTGCACCTGGGATTGCTTCCTTCAGTAGAGAAGCCAAGGTTATCGGGATTAATCCATACTTAAAGCCTCCCTCCAGGCCATACGATCAATTATTCACAACCAAGTTCTAAGAACCTCACTAAAACACAAGGACTGCTTAACACTAGGGGGCTCAATGGTTTGCACCCAGACATCAGAAAAAGAACACAAACCCTATAGACAAAGCTCTGGGGCTCATGATTTACTCAGGAACTGTTTACTAAGTAAAAATAATCTCCAGGCCCACTCTTCTTCCTGTTTGTTTCTATGGCTATTTTACAGTTCCCAAGACTCTACACAGAAAATAAAATGAGCTTATTTTTGGAATTAATCTTTGTGGTTATGTTCCTTTGTCAGAAATAGTTTAATGCAACAGAATTATCTTAGGCTTGATACAGAATATTTTTGTTTAGCGGTTATCCCTAAGCCCTAGAATTCCTATATTTTATTGGCACTGGAAAAATAGAGAATAAACTTTCAAACTCAAAGACTAGATAGTCTTGTTCATGTGACAGGAAAGCCTTGCATCCTTGTCAAGGAAACTAGGGGGGCTTCTCATGCAATTCCTTGCTTCAGCCACCAACTGACTTTCTTGGCTCCAGTCCCTCACCCATTCTTGCCCCTATGACTATTGCAATAGTCATCCTCCCACTGTTTTGACCATTTCTTGCACCCTACCCAAAACCTACAACGGTGAGTCATTCAAGTCAAACACCTCTTGAATTTCTCCACAGAGGGAGTATCATCATCTAAACAGCACAAGTACCTTCAGGGGAGCAACTAAGTCAAGTAAGGGAAGGCTGCTCATTGCTCCAGTGTATGCTTCTCCTTCCTCTCCAATACCTAAATTTTTAGTTGAGAATCAGCCAGTAAATGGCATTCCAGCCTCCGTTGCTGCTGGGTATCTCATGCTAATGGAGGGCCAGGGATTTAGCTCAGTGGTGCCAGTGCCTGCCTCACAAGCACAAGGTGCTGAGTTCAATCCTCGGTACGCCTCCCCGCCCCAAAAAACCCCCAAAACAAAAAACAATTCTGACTAATGGAAAGCAAGCATAAGTGTCTAAAAAATGTTCTAGAGGTATCTCCTTTAGAGTGCTGTGTTCTTCTGCATCCCTGAATCCTGCCTGGAATAGGAATGCTGCCTTTGAACCTGAAAATAAGGGCAATGCTCCAAGCAGCCCAGGAAGGGAATTAGACTCAAGGAGTCTTCAAGGCCTGATGGAACACAGTCATCACCCCGTCCTAGGGAGCAAGGCTAGCTTCTTCAAGGTAGATGAATAAACTCCTATCCTGTGTAAGTACAACTATTTGGGGTTCTGCTGAGCCTCATTCTAATCTCTGTATTAATTATTTAGTCAAGAAATATAGCCTGCCAAACACCACATCAAGTGTATAGGCATATAAAAGACACGGTTAAGCATATTTCTAAGCCTCAAGAAACTTAAAGCAAAGTCAGGGCAAGTGTCTTGACATATATGAAACAATTCATGAAAAGTTAAAGGGCCACAGAATTGTTGACCAAACAGTATTTTTAGACTTCTGTTTAGAAAAGTAGAAACGTTAAAGAAATAATCTAAGCCCCTTTCAGATATTCAGAATTTGTATCAACCGAAGAGATAAATAAAAAGGAATGGGCCAAAGAGGAGTATGAGCTCATGAGAAGGGTTACTGTACAAAGCATGCTTGGGGTTGGGGAGGAAATTAGTTTGAAGAAAGATAAAATATGTAACACTGGATATGGACGGTTAGAATGGACCCAAGTATGTTGGGTGCGGAGGGCTGGTGTGATGCGAAGGATAACGAGCACTCAGACCCTGAAGGGAATGTAGCATGACAATATGCACCGGGGTCTGTCTCCAGAAGACCAGAGGGGCTGAGGGACTGGGCAGTGTGCTGCCAAATGCACCACAGCTCCACGGCGCACAGCACTGTTGTGACAGGGTACCCTTGTGCCACGACGCCACTGTGGCAGGGTCCAATGCAGAACGGCATGGCACTGTGAAGAATGGCACCAGAGTGCAGGACACCAAAGCAGCTCAGCACCACAACAACCAACACCAACACTGTTATGCGGGGGCACCGTCCCTGGGAAAGACACCACCACAGCTTGCCTCATCTGACCCAGTTGGGAGCAGCACACTGTTTGGTCTCTTGAGCCTGTCACTGCCCCTCAGCCCATCCTAGGCTCCAGCCTTAATGAACCACTCCCAGCTTCCTGCAAAGTCTGACCTCCATTTATAGCTTTGGGCCTAACTCAAAAGCATATAACTGAGGTGGAGCTTTTGACTCAAAATGGTAGGCTGCAGGTTAAAAATCCCAGAAGGCTAGAGTTTTAAAGGACCCTCAGAGACCCAGACATCCTAAATTTACAGGTGGAGAAAATGGGACTCTAGGGTTTATATTTAGATGTTCCTCCAAAGCCTCATGTGGTCATCAGTGGAGCTTTGCGAAGGTGGCTGGATCTATAATATGTGATGCTGGGATTAAGGGTGTGATGCTGGGATTGATACCCTAAAGGTAGGTAGCCTTAGATAGAACATAAGGGACAGAAAGTGGGTTGCTTGTTGCTTGTCACTTGTCACTTGCTATTTTCACTGCCTTCTGCCTGCCATGAAATATTTCTCCTCTGTGATGCCCCTCTGCCATGCCACCCTGCCTTGGAGCCAGCCAATTATGGGCTGAAACCTCTACAAACTGTGAGCTAAAATAAACTTTTCCTCCTTTAACTTTGAGTGTTGGGTATTTCGTCTCTGCAATTAGAAAAAAGTAACTAAGACAGGAATCCAGAGAAATGATGTCCATTCC
Source organism: Fukomys damarensis (assembly GCF_012274545.1). NCBI lineage: Eukaryota > Metazoa > Chordata > Mammalia > Rodentia > Bathyergidae > Fukomys > Fukomys damarensis. The sequence goes on along the minus strand of NW_022900942.1, from coordinate 11,622,545 downwards.
ACACTGGTAATTAGGAAGAAGGAAAGGCCAAACCTGGGCTTCTGAATTTTAATGTAACTCCTCTCCTTTCTTGCGAATTAAATAACTACTTTTGTATTTTAACAAAGTAAGAATAAGCACAAAAAGTTTATCTTAAAAATAAAGTTTCTTCATAAATTTCTGTTTGGTGAATTTGGAGGGAAACCTCTCTTATATCCTTTAAGCCTAAAGAAATTCTCTCATTTGCTCTATTTTTCCTGGAAATTATCAAGAAACATTCAAAAGACAAACTTGGATGACAGTGCTCCAACTTGGTACAATGTTATTCCAATTAAAAAGTCAAAAGGGTACTATACTATAATATCACAATATGCATTAGGTTAGCATCTGAATTTCTCAGAGTTTGCTTAAAAAGAGGTCTAGCCATGGATTTAGCTCAGTGGTTCCACAGCCTGCCTTGCAAGTCCAAGGTCCCAAGTTTGATCCCCAGTATCAAAAAAAAAAAAAAAAAAAAAAAAAAAA
>NW_022900942.1:11566844-11621883 GCF_012274545.1 Fukomys damarensis | reverse complement strand
GAAGACTAAAGCAGATGAAAATAAAAGAAAACAAATAAAAGCCTCAACCTTTTGCCACTTAACATGTAATCTATGTGGAACAAAAGTCCAATATTTCTGACCCTGAAATAGGACCTTTCATTCCAGATACACTGCCAAAAAAAAAAGAAGACTAAACAGCAGATGAAAATAAAAGAAAACAAATAAAAGCCTCAACCTTTTGCCACTTAACATGTAATCTATGTGGAACAAAAGTCCAATATTTCTGACCCTGAAATAGGACCTTTCATTCCAGATACACTGCCAAAAAAAGTGAAGTGAACAGATTGTCCAGAAACAATGCCCCCCGCAAAGTAAAGTTAAACCAAATTGAAAATAATTCAGGAGCTTGAAGAGCAAACAGTTCATATAAGATTTAAAATAAAATAACAAGATAGCCTGACCAAATGTTTTCTGGATTGTGTTTTCTAAGACAGCAAAGTAGGTCTGAATTCCTTAGATTTCTTCCTGCTGGCCCTGGGCTGTGTGAAGGAGCAAGCACCTGCATGTACCAAAGTCTCCCTTCCTCAGTGAATCTCAAAAGCACCATCTGAATCACTTCTCCCCGCTCCCACTTTGACCATCCAGACATGAACTTCACATGAGCCCCATCTGTGCATTACCTGGCTGGCTCCCAGTGGCCATCCACTCAAACATCTGCTTAGTGTCACACCAAGTACTGTGGCCATCAAGATGGGAAAGTCACAGCCTCACCTTCAAAGAGTGAGTCCCATAAGGAAACTGACCTATAGACACATAATAACTGAGTATAGTAAGTACCAAGTACAGGAGCCACGGCACAAAAGATGGAGCAGAGAGAGGGCTAGCAGAGTTGACCAGGGTAGTTAGGAAATGATTATCACAAAGGCCCAGAGGTATAATAACACCATGGCCTTGATATGGAGAAACCACAGGCAGCGGTAAAAAACAGTGGAGGACACTTTAAGTGGGGAGGTGAGAAGTCCTGCCTCTAGAGGGAATTAACCTTCAGACACTGACAGGAAGAGAGAGTCCCTAGAGTTTTGGCCTGTGACAACAGCATTTCACAGCCCAGGATAACTTTGTATCACCCAAATGGTCCATCCTTTCTAGCTTTCAGTCTTTCCTTTCCACTTGAGCGACTGGGGGAAAGACTAGGGAAAATAATGACAATTAACAGTGGATAATATTTAATACATGCCAACTTAACAAGAAATGTTCTCAGCACGTGTGTAAGGCCTTTCATCCCTCAGAACAAGCCTGCAAGTTAGGTGTCCTCACCCCCATTTTACAGATACTCAAGGTGACAGGATTAGGGAGAAAATGGGACAGGACACAAGCAGTCTGACTCCAGACCAAGTTTCCACATCACTGTGTATCCTGCGAGAAAGGTATCTCCTAATACAGATATAAATCCAGTTGCCACCCAGCAGTCTATCACACAACCACCAGCCCTTTCTCCAACCTTTCTAGAGGTTCTCTGGTGCCTCTTTCCTGCTCCAAGGTTGCTTTTGATAGTCATCTTAACCAGATTTCACAAGTATAAAAATGTGCTGTTTAATAGTTTAAGCTATTAAGGTGGGAGAGCACTGTGGAACAAGAATTAAGCACATATCATTTCCCAATACTTTGTAAATAACTCCTTTATCACTAATTAAAATGTTGAAGCAGATCCTCTTAAAAGATTAAATGCTCTAAGTAGTACATCTGGCATATAAGAGGTGTTCAAATAAATCTACTTCCTTCTTCTCACCCCTGTTTTTCCTTCCTTCCTTCTTTCCCTCTCTCTTTTTCTCTCTCCTTCTTACTCTCTCACTCTCTGCTTTTCTCTGTCAGGATTTCCCTGTGTTGCCCATCCTAGCCTGAACCACCCAATCCTCCAGCCTCAGCCCCCAAAGTATCTAGGATTATAGGTGTGAACTACCATGCCCAGCCCCCACCCCATTTTATATTGCCACTAAGAGGTGTAGAGTTCCTGGCACATTTTGGCCTCTATAAATTGTTGAAGCCCAATTCCGGTACCATACCCCAAAAGACTCCTCTTCTTAGCAACTACCTTCACCTTCATGGGATTTCTATGAATTTAACCAGCTGGCCTGATTCTACTGAGCCACAAAACCAAAGGACAAGGTTTAACAGAAACATAAGAATAATCAACATTTCTACAGGAGATCATTTTCCAGGTAAGATTGAGGGCAGACTGTTACTCAGATGTTACTGGGTTGCCATTACCCTGAATATCACTGGTAATTCTATTTCCTTGAAAAAGGGGAATAAAATTCTTGTTTTTTTGGAACTGAAATAATATTTGGTCTAAAATGAATCATGAGTCCAAGACAATTTTGTGTTTGATCAGCCCTCATCAACATTTTTAATTCCAACATTACTACATCTGTCTCAGTAGGTAAGATAAAGCAAGTAAGCTGATTGGAGATTTAACTACTCCTCTGATTCCTAAGTCCCTGCTTCTTTCTTTTGGAACCGGGAATCAAACTCAGGACCTTGTGCTTGCAAGACAGAACCACTGAGCTAAATCCGTGGCCTCTAAGTCCCTGTTTCTGACATGATGATGCTGGGGGTAAGGGCTGGGGCCAGGCCTACTTCTGAGGGACAGGGGGAGGGAGAAATATGCACAGATCCACCTCCAGGCAGGGAGCTGGCATGGTGCGCCTTTCACTTTGTGATCCAACCCAATTAAAAATAAGCAAAACCATCAAAACTGGGGCCCAAGAGCAAATGACTTATAACCTAAGAGGAGCTGTTACTCCACATATGATCTATCTTGAATCAGAATGGTTAAATGATGAGATAATAGAACCACCTCCCTTAAAGCCAAAGATGGAAAAGAAGGAAACAAGGATCGATAGTGGCACCATTCCTGTCTTTTCTTGTTTTCATCCAATACCAAATAATTAGGCCTTGTTTTCTTTTTATGTCCAGTGTTAAGATAATAAATTGGGCTGTGGATTTAGCTCAGTGGTTCCACTCCCCGCCTCACAAACGCAAGGTCCTGAGTTTGATCCCCAGTACCAAGAATAAATTAGGTGGGAACCTGTATATGGGGCAAGGAAAAAACTAAAAAAAGATGCCAGGAAATTACTCATTCTGGTCCAATGGCCATTCTGTATTGATTTTCTAATACTTTATACATACTTTTAATTATTTAATCAATACATACTGAGTCCTATGTGCAACACTGTTCTAGGAAGTAGATATATTAATGAATAAAACAAAAAATTTTGCATGGAATACACATTCTAGTAGGGGACAAGGAAGCAATAACAATAAAAGTAAATTATATAACATGTTACAAGGTGATATATGCTATAAAAAAATAGCTGAGGATATAGCTGAGAGGTAGAACACTTGCCTAGATGCACAAGGCCTTGAGTTTGATGCCTAGTAAAACACACAACACACACACACACACACACACAAGCAGCACAATAATGGTGCTCAGGAGGGCAGAAGAATAGAGACTTGCATCATTCAACATAGTGGTCAGCACACAAGCTTAAACATCACATGGTTTCTCTCATATGAGAAACCTAAATTATGAATAAAGAACAAAATAAAAAATAGATAAGAGGAAATAGATAGAAATAGATAGCTAATCTTTTGCAAATGGGAAGGTAACCAAGAGATGGATTGAGTGGGGAGGGCAGGGAGAAGAAGAGCAAAAAATAAGTGAGATGTGTTATGTACATGTAGCAATTCCACAAAGAATGTGAGCATTATATAGTACAAACATCTACTAGTAAAAAATAAAAACTGAAGAAAAATAAGTAAGTAAAATCAGTGATCAGGACATGCCTCACTGAGATGATATTCAATTAATACCTGAAGGAGATGGAGTGACCCACTGTATTACCTTTCTCCTCACCAAGGAACAATACCAATACCTATAACCTAAAGGAGAGGTTTGATTTTCTCATGGTTTCAGTCCATAATCACTGGCTTGGAGGCAGAGACATCAAGGTGGAAAAGTTTACTGGAGCAAAGCGCTTAGTTCATGGTGGCCAGGAGGCAGAGTGAAACACAAGTTCTAGAGCAAAAGGGGCCAGCAACCAGACATAGAAGGCCATGTTTTCATGATCCACCTAGGAGTGTGCTCCACCAATCCCTGAGGCTGATCCCAGCCCAATCAAGCTGAAACACCACCCTAACTACCACAGCTATGCAGATATTTCAGGGAATAACTTTCCAATGCAAAGGACTTAAAATAGATCACAATTTCACTACCTCAAGGAACTCTTTGCCTAATCCTAGTCTCTTCAAAAATGTTTCATATTTAAATCTGTGGTCCATTTTGAGTTCTTTTTTATGTAAGATGTGTCTTCAGATCAAGGTTTGTAATTTTTGGATACTGATGCTAAATTGATGCAGAACAACGTATTTGTCCAAAAGGCTATCCTTCCTCCATAAAATTCTCTTACATCTTTGTCCAAAATAGTTGGAAATATTTGTGTGAGTCTACTCCTGGATTCTTTTTTCTGTTCCACTGATCTTGTACATGTCTCTTTGCAAGTATCACATATTTCTGACTACTGAAGTTGGATCCTAAGTTGTTTTGTTTTGTTTTGGTTTGGTTTGGTTTTTGAGGCAGTCTCGCTATATAGTTCAGGCTGTCTCTGAACTTACTATGTAGCCCAGGTTGGCCTCGAATTCAAGGTGATCCTCCTGTCTCAGCCTCCAAAGTGCTGGGATTACAGGCGTGCGCCACCATGCCTGGCTAGCTTAACTTTTTAAATCAGGTAGTATAATTAGCCACCACAGGATTTAAACAGTAACTGCCCTCTTAAATGTCACTGCATTGTGATGAGAATGCACTATACGGGGCAAAGGAGATCAGGAAAGAGATGATGGTGGCTAAGACCATGATGACAACAGTACAGATAATAAAATCTGATCAGATTCTTATTATCTTACAAAAATTAAAATAACCAAATATTCTGGGTGACTGGGTATGGGGTATGAGAGAAAAACGTGAAGTGTGATCCCATAGTCTCTGTACTAAGCAACAAGATGTTTGAAAGGACCACTGATTGAAATGAGGAAGGGTGAAGAAAGAGCAAATTTTCAAATAAATTAGATATTCAGTTTTTAATATAGGTTTGAGAAGCCTAATAGATGGATGTCTAAGTGCAGATGTGAAGGAGACTGGAACACAAAAATACATACTCAGAGAAATCATCAATACAGTTAAAGCCATAACGTTGGATGAGACAGGAGAAGAAAACCTTTAGCCCTGGGGCTTTCTACACTGAGGTTGGAAACAAGAAAACGCAGAAAAGGGGACAGAAAACATGACCAGCAAGGTAAAAGGAAGCCAGAAGAGGATGGCAGCCACCAAGTAAGAGAACTGAGAAGTGACGAGCGGTATCATGAGAGATCTTGGCAAGGGCAGTTTGGTAAAACTGGTGGGGTCTAAAAGAGAACAAAGTCTGGGTGTGGTGGCCCACACCTGTAATCCCAGCACTCGGGAGGCTGAGGCAGGAGGATCACTGTGAGTTCGAGACCAGCCTGGGCTACGCATTGAGTTCCAGGTCAGTCTCAACTACATAGTGAGACCCTGTCTCCAAAATAAAAGAGAACAAAGAAGATGAACTAGAATATAAAGAAGAGGATATGAAGACAGGAGGTCTAACAGCACATTCAGCTGCTCACTACGCAAGGGATCAGGAAAATGAGAAAAAAAATAGTCAGGGAATTGAGTCCCCAAGTTGTAATGTATGTTTTAGGACAGGAGGGAAAAACAGCATGCTTGACTACTGATGAGAATGGCCCAGTGTGATAAGGGGTGGGCAAAGGGACTTGTTTATGCAGAGGAGAATGGCTAAAGAAATGTCTCTGGATGACAAAGAGGAAACAAAACCTAATGCAAACACAGAGACACTGGCTTTGGCAGGAAGAGCCAGGAAATGCACAGAAAAGTGCTCCTCTCAGTACCTATTCTTTCTTATTGCACAGCAAACACGCTCAGTGTCAGGCCCATGTTGCCTGGTCTGAGATGATGTCATAATCCAGAATGTCACAGTAAAGTCCCACTAGCGCTAAGGGATAAATCTTCTAGATCAGAATTTCTATAAACGTCCAATTCTACTAGTATGAGCATTTGTGTGAAGGGGACAGGGAATAAGAGAGTAGTAAAAAACAAGGTGGTGTATGCATTCCTCCACTGGACTGGTCTCTTCTACCACTGTAGGATTACCTGCCAAGTACTTACTAGTGCCCGGCAGACAGCAACGAGAGGCCAGGCAAGAAGCCTGCTCTCTGATGCAAAGACAACAAGCACACAACAAGGAAAGTAGCAGATCCTCATTGATATAAGTGCTAGAAGAGATGGAAAAGAGAAAGATATGACAGAAAGTTAACCCTTCTTGGGCTGGAACATGGAGCTATGACCTAGAGAGCAATGACCAAAGGAAAGCAGGCTGAAAGGAGAGTGTAATAAAGGTTTTGAGACAAAAACAAGCTAGGCTGGTCTGAAAAACAGAAAGGGAATGGTGGGAGAAGGGGACAGTACTACTAGCTGAGCTGGGCAAGGCAGGAGGGCTCCAGACACCCAGTGCTTTTTAAACCAGGGCAAAGAGATTGGATTTTATTCTACAGATAACAGGAAACTACTGACCTAAGCAGAGAAATGACCTCTTTCACGAAACGAAGTTTTTTTTTTTTTTTTTTTTTTTAAAGAAAGTACATTAATGTAATGACAGCATTTATGACTTAAGCTGAGAACTCATAAAGGCCACCACTCATTGGAGGGAACCAGTGAAATTCCAGGGCTTCCTCACAGGGCCACTGTGAGAGAAGCCGCAGATGCATGGGACAGATGCCAGGGCATCTACTCTGAGTCTACAGAGAGAAGGATGTCCTGGCAACTCGGGTGGCAGTGTGACATCAACAGCAGTGGAATACAGGGAGACGGGAGCTGAAGACAGGAAGGAGCAGGACCCACTGAAGGAGTCACAGAGCAGCAACCAGGTAGAATGAGCCCTCCGCAAACAAGTTACTTAAGGGGCATTGTTCAAAACAAACTTACTTTCCTCACTCAAGCCTGACATACATGTGAGCAACTTCTTTCCTAAGCCCCTCAGATGCTGAAGAGCAGGCCCAGGGGACAGAGTCCTCTGCACCAGGAACAAACTGGCCCAGGACTCCTGAAAAACCACAGTGAGAATCAGTAACACCAGCTTCCTTCACCTTCTAGAAGGCAACACAGTAAACTGGCAACAGATGGAGTGAAAGAAGGCACAGCTCTTCCTTTTACCTTCCAAAGATTCTGTTGTGCTCCACTGTCACCACTTCCCCTTGTTTTCTCCCTGGTTCCTATAATGAATTCCCTAAGAGACAAAAACTTCAGAGCAAAAAATTGTAACTCTGTGTCAGGGGTATGGCTTCTTTCTCCTAAAACTGTGCTGGTTCTCTTCAAAGCTCCTTAGGACTTGGGCATTGTTGGCAGAATTAGCAATGAAGAGTTGGAGCTGTGCTCGTTCTTGGCTGGGAGACTTGAAAAACTTCCCCAACCCACAGGCTCAGAGGGTTGTTCTGATGATTAAAAGAACAAATGCAAAGAAGGTCTAATGCATAAAAAAGCATTTATCTACTATCTACTACATAATGAATTTTAATAAACATAAAGAGTCAATGTTCACTGATGTACTATTATTATTAGCTCATTGGGGATTAAATGAGAGAAGGGAGAAATCACTGAAAGGCATTTTACCTTAGCACTTTCTGAAGCAGACGGGAGAGAGGGAAAACAGGCTGTATCTAATTTTGTGCCCTAGTTAATGAGGAACATGACAGTACAACAATTCTGCCAAACAATAGAAGGCATTAGAAGAAACAAGATGCAAATGGATAGCCCCAAGGCTTTCAAATACAGTGCCTAAGTTACTCCATTTCAAACAAGCTGGAAGCCAGGTAAAGGCAACCTTTTACTGAGCCTGGTGGGTGTTGAAACCATCTTCTACTTTTTGCTCCTCTCCCTACCTGTCCAAAACATTCACTCTGCTTCCAGTACCTCTCCTGATTAGTGCTGGATGGAATGCCATCATTTTGGTATAGGCCTAACTAGAAGCATAATTCTGTAACTTCTATCCATCATCCACAATGATGTCAGCTTTCCCTAAAGAGAAGTCATTTACTGGGGTGGGGAATTTGGCTCAGGTTCTGCCACCTGCCTTACAAGTGCAAGGGTCGGAGTTCGATCCCCAATCCCTGGTACCAAAAAAGGTGGTGGGGGGGAGATCATTTACCAATTGGCTGCACAGACCAGATTCTATCTACCCAAATGAACTGAGTTTCTTCTACCCAATCTTCAGCTCATTCTCCTGCTTCCCATGTTAAAATTTAATAAAAGTTACAAGGAGCCATACACCTAAGTGTATGTTTCCAAGAAAATTAAGTTCAGAGGTGGGGGGGCATATTAAGTAAATGTAAAAAGGGAATGTCTTTGGGCAACTGCCATTTAGATTCTCATTCACTGTCCTGTCATCTCCCATCACTTTTCTGATGGCTTTGAACCTTTAAACAAGGAAAGTGCTAGAAATGATGACTAATGTTTTTCATGCGATAGACAAAGTATTAGTCTCTGCAGCTGCACTTTTAAAAGAATGTATGTGCTAAGGGTACTAAATTTTCTATACATTCACTAATTTAAAAGAAGAGGTGGATAAGCAGCATTACAAGCAAGTTGTTCAGTTACTAAGAGAACTAAGACCTAGGGAAACAAATTCACTGGTGTATGAGCCTTTATGTATGATCACTAGGACCACAATATTACAGGGTATGTTGGTAAAGCACATAAAAATACTATATTGGCCGCACCCTCCCCTGCCGGTGCCACTGCCATTGCTCTAGCACCAGGAAGGTAGCCATGTGGGTGCCCCTGAACCATGCCCCCCGCCATGCTCTCAGACCTCCTGATTGTGCCAGTCTTTGGACCCATCCTGCAGAGGCAGAGGTGGTAATAAAGGGTATTTTTCTGAGCTCCCAACTTTGAACATCTTTAAAGTAGTAGAACTGTGTGGAGTTCAACCCTTCAAGAGGTCAGGGAATTGAATCTGGGCCTTGCAGCACGAGCTCAGTCTGCATCATGGGGGGTCTGCCATCAGCTAGCTGAGATCAGGGGACTTGGTTCTGCACATGGTATATTATGACAACATAGATATAGTCTGAAAGAGTCCCTTCAAATTCACGTTTTTTCTTTTTTTTTCCTCATTCCACTCTGCAAATTCTTTCTTTTTTCTGTCCTCTTTCTCCAACTCAGTCTCTTGTTCCACCACATTATCCCTCATCTCCCTTTCTGTTTGTGCTCCTGCCCTAACTCAGATTTCTTCTTTTATCATTTTTTATCTTTTCTTTATCTTCTTTTCTTCTGTTATTCTACCTCACTCAAGGGTCAATAGTTTCAAGGGAAAGTGAGCCGCTATTACTGTTAAGGGGATATATTCTTGTCCTTATACTTCTACTCTGTCTATCCCTTTCAAATTTAACAGTTTCATAAAGATTGTGTGCTCATTCTATGTCCTCTGGCTTCACTTGAAACCTTCTCCAATTCTTTTAATTATCTACTCCTCTCATGCTAACTCTGTCTAAGCCCCCATCCTAAATGGTAAATATGCTATATTGAAAAGTTTATTCACTGCAAACATATTTTGGACTGCTTTTGGATTTTAATTTAATCCACATGGTATAAAGGTGATAGACTAATGACTAACACAAGTGGTCAATTTGCAAGTTATGCTCGATCATATTGTGTTGCTGATTGTATCAATTGGGATAAAGGACTGTGATTGATTTAATGAGCTATTTTCTCTGATATTAAGAAAATGAGAATGTCTATGAGTCATTAGAGACCCAAAAGCTAAAGCGCAACTATATCAGGAAGATTTAAGTAATAACCCAAAAATTAAACCAAGGACAACCCAAGAACAAAAATAAAAATAAGAAAACATTTAAGCAAGACACAAAGACAGCCTTCTAGTTCACCAATGGCAAACAATAGGGCATATGAGGATGAAAAGGTTGATAGTGAACCAACAGGACATCCTGACCTCAAAGCACAAGAAGTAACAAAACAGATCAATCAGGCTCTAGAAAAATTCAAAACAGAAATAATTCCCTAGATAACCACAGAGATGGTGAGCAAAATGAAAGTCTTGATTTGAGACTCTAGAACAGAAACTGACAAAAAAAATAGATGAGCTCAGGACCATGATAGAAGAAATGAAGGCCCAGCATAAGAAAGAAATGGAAACAAAAAACACCAAACATAGGAAAGAAATGAATCCATCAAAAAGATTCAAATAGATATCCAGGAGGTTAAAAACTCCATTGAAATTGTTCACAACATAATAAAAGAATGCAAAGATAAAATCTCAGATATAGAAAATAAGATTGCAGTCAGTGACCATGAAAAGAGAGGTCTCTGAAAAACAGTAGGGGATCATGAGAAATCGATCCAACAACTCCTAGATGATGCAAAGAAGAATAATATAAGACTGATAGGAGTCCATGAAGTAGCAGAAGAAAATGCAAATGGCTTAAAAAAGCTGTTCACAGAATTAATGACAGAAAATTTCTACAACAGAGCAAAAGAATTTGACATACAGATAAGTGAGGCATATAGAACTCCAACTAGCCACAATAAAAAAAAAAATCAACACCTAGACATATAATAATCAAGATCCCAGAAAGCCAACAGAAGAACAAAATACTAGAAGCAGTAAGAGAAAAGAAACAAATCACATGCAAAGGAAAGCCCATCAGAATCACAGCAGACTTTTCAACACAAACCCTTAGGTCAAGGAGAGCCTGGAGTGAGGTATTTCAAGTCCTAAAAGAAAACAACCTCCAACCTAGACTGATGTAGCCTGCAAAACTCTCTTTCAAAATGGATGGGGAAATAAGATACTTCCATGACAAAGAACTCCTGAGAAACCTCATGAACACCAAACCAGCACCATAAGGAATTCTAAACAATATCCTAGAAAAAGACAATGAAGATCACAGCACCATGAGGCCCAACAGAGCAAATCAAATAGGCAAGGCAAGAAACTAAAAGGAGAAGGCGAAAAAGTAAAAAGAGTCAATAAAATGACAATAAGAAGTCAGTACATATCAGTTATAACCATCAATGTCAATGGCCTTGATTCACCAATTAAGAAAAATAGACTGGCAGAATGGATTTAGAAGCAAAATCCAACAATATGTTGTATACAAGAAACACACCTAGTGCAAAAAGAAGCCCATAGACTGAAAGTGAAAGGGTGGAAAGCAATTCTCCATGTGACAGGAGCCCAGAAAAAAAGCAGGGGTAGCAATCTTATTCTCAGACAAAGTAAATTTCAAACGAAAACTGATTAAAAGAGACAAAGAAGGCCACCACATCCTTGTGAAGGGAACAATTAAAGAGGAAGAGATGACAATCATAAACATATATGCAACAAATGTTAATGCCCACAACTATACAAAAGAAATATTAAGAAACATGAAAAACCAAACAAGCACTAATACAGTTGTAATGGGGGATCTAAATTCCCCACTTTCACAAATAGACAGATCATCTAGGCCAAAAGTCAACAACGAAATACTAGAATTGAACCAAGCTTTTGAAAGCATGGACTTTATAGACATTTATAGAGTGTTCCACCCCACAAAATCAGAATACATATTATTTTCGGCTGCACATGGGTCATTCTACAAGATAGCATCACATACTAGCTCACACGACAGGTTTGAATAAATGCAAAAGAATCGAAGTTATTCCTTGTATATTATCAGATCATAGTGCAATCAAGCTGGAGATCAATAGCACAAGAAACCATAGGAACCTCAAAAACACATGGAAATTGAACAACACTATCCTGAACAATCAATGGATCACAGAGGAAATTAAAGAAGAAATCAGACAGTTTCTACGAATAAATGAAAATTCCAATAAAACATACAGGAATCTGTGGGACACAATGAAAGCAGTTCTACGTGGAAAATTCATAGCACTGAATGCCCAGACTAGGAAAAAAGAGTGAGCTCAAATAACAACCTAATGATGAACCTTAGACTCCTAGAAAAACAAGAGTAAGAAAAACCCAAAGCTCGAACAAGAGAGGAAATTATAAAGGTTAGAGCAGAAATCAATACAATGGAAACTAAGAAAACAACACAAAAAAATGAATCAAAGAGTTGGTTTTTTGAAAGAATAAATAAAATTGATAAACCCTTAGCTAACCTCATCAAAAAAAGGAAAGAAAAGGCTCAGATCCATGCAACTAGGAATGAAAAAGGTGAAGTCACAACAGATCCAACAGAAATCCAGAGGATAGTCAATATCTACTTTGAGAACCTGTACTCTAACAAAATGGAAACCACAGAAGAACTCACAGAAGAAGATGTGAGTTTGAGACCAGCCTGGGATACATAGTGAGTTCCAGGTCAGTCTCAACTACATAGTCAGACCCCATCTCAAAAAACCAAACCAAAAAAAAAAAAAAGATAAAAACATTTTAAGGACCCCAATTCCCCAATTACAATCACTGAAACTGAAGATGTAATTAAAAATTTACCAACAAAGAAAACCAGGGCCTGATGGATTCACTGCTGAATTTTACAAGACATTTAGAGAAGAACTACTGCCATTACTCTTTAAACTTTTCAGTCAAATTGAAAGGGAAGCAATACTTCCAAATTCATTCCTAGAAGCAAGTATCACTTTCATTCCCAAACCAGGGAAAGATGCAACTGAAAAAGAGAACTGCAGGCCAATCTCCTTAATGAATATAGATACAAAAATCCTTAATAAGATACTAGCAAACAGAATACAGAGGATCATCAAGAAGATCATACATCCTCACCAAGTCGGATTTATTCCAGGGATGCAAGAATGGTTCAACATACGTAAATCAATAAATGTAATACACTATATTAACAGAGTCAACAATAAAAACCATATGATACCCTCGACAGATGCAGAAAAAGCATTTGACAAAATTCAACACCCATTCATGATAAAAATCCTGCAAAAAATTGGAATAGACAGTCTATATCTCAACTTAATAAAGGCTATCTATGAAAAACCAATAGCTAACATCATATTAAATGGCCAAAAACTGAAAAGCTTCACATTAAAATCAGGAACAAGACAAGGATGCCCACTATCACCACTCCTCTTTGTTATAGTTCTGGAAACAATAGCCACAGCAATTAGGCAAAAGAAAGAAATTAAAGCAATAAAGATAGGAAAAGAAGAAGTTAAATTGTCATTACTTGCTGACGATATGATACTCTACATTGAAGACTCAAAAAACTCTACCACAAGACTAGACTTAATTGACATTTTTAGCACAGTAGCTGGATACAAGCTTGGCCAACACCCAAAAATCAATAGCCTTCTTGTACACAAATAACAGACTCACTGAGAAAGAAATTAGGTTAACAATTCCTTTCACAATAGCATCCAAAAAAAAAAAAAAAATGAAGTATCTAGGAATCAATCTAACAAAAGAAGCAAAAGACCTCTACAGTGAAAACTACAGCACTCTGAAAAAAGACATTGAAAAGGATATAAGAAAATGGAAAGATATCCCATGCTGCTGGGTAGGAAGAAATCAACATAGTGAAAATGGCCATACTACCAAAACTGCTATACAGATTCAATGCAATGCCAATTGAAATTCCAACACTATATTTCACAGAACTAGAAAAAAGAATCCAAAAATTCATTTGGAACCACAAGAGACCTAGAATAGGAAAAGCCATCCTAGGCAACAGACACATGGCAGCGGGTATAACAATTCCAAATTTGAACCTATATTACAAAGCCACTGTGATAAAAACAGCATACATGGTACTGGAAAAGAAACAGACCTGAGGATCAGTGGAACAGGTTGGAAGACACAAAAACAACTCCAGATGTACTCATCTACCTCATCTTTGACAAAGGAGCTGACCGTCCCTACTGGAGGAAGGATGGCCTCTTTAATAAATGGTGTTGGCAAAACTGGATTTCAAGCTGCCAAAGATTACAACTAGACCCTTCTATTTCACCATGCACTAAACTAAAATCCAAGTGGGTTAAAGATCTAAATATTGAAAAAACAGACACTAAATCTGCTGAAAGATAACTTAGGCAGAACTCTTAAAGACACTGGCATAGGAAAAGACTTCATGAACAAATCCTCAGTAGCATGGAAACTAGCAGAAAGAATCAACAAGTGGGATCTCATCTTATTAAAAAGCTTCTGCACTGCAAAAGAAACCATCAAAAGAAGTAAGAGACAACCTACAATGTGGGAAAAAAATTTTACCAGCTGCTCCTTCAGACAAAGGACTATTATCTAGAATATATAAAGAACTCAAAACATTCAACCCCCTGAAATATAAAGACCCAATTCAAAAATGGGCATCTGAAATGAACAGACATTTCTCAGACAAAGAAATAAAAGCAGCAAGTAAATATACGGAAAAATGTTCCACATCACTGGTCATTTGAGAGATGCAGATGAAAATAACACTGAGATTCCACCTCACCCCACAAAGAATGGCTGCTATCAAGAAATCACACAATAACAAATGTTGGCAGTGTTGCAGGGAGAAAGGAACCCCTCTCCATTGTTGGTGGGAGTCCAGACTGGTGCAACCACTATGGAAATCAATATGGAGATACCTCAAAGAGCTGGGACTACAGGTTCTTTTTGACCCAGCCATCCCTCTGCTGGGTATCTTTCCAAAAGAATTAAAAGAATCACACCACAGTGATATATGTGCACCTATGTTTATAGCGGCACAGTTTGTAATAGCTAAAACTTGGAAACAGCCCATTTGACCATCAGTTGGAAACTGAATAAAGAAGATGTGGTTTTTCTATAAAATGGAATACTACTCAGCCATAAAGAATTAGAAATTAGATTCATTCATAGGTAAATGGATACATATTGAGGGTACACTCCTAAGTGAAATAAATAAGTCACACATGTGTAAATACCGAATAGCTTCTGTGGTGTGAAAAACTATAATAGTACATAAGATCCTAATGATATAACTGACAATGTGAAATAGGAAGAAAAGGGCTAAAGATGTAGGTAAAGTGGGAAGGGTAGGGTAAAGGTAATAAGGGAGAAGAAAAAAATATGAAAAAATGGAAATAAAGTGTTTGTAAATGGGGAGGGGAGGAGGGGCTAAAGAGAGGGCAGGAACAAGGGGAAAAAATGAGAACCAAGACCTGTCATTTAAAGTTACAAGATCCCAATAATTAATGTAACTGTACTGTACTTATACCTAAAATGTAACAGTAAACTCAATTTTAAAAAATACTGTATTAACGGCCAGGGATTTAGCTCAGTGGTTCTGCCAGCTGCCTCACAAGCTCAAGGACCCAAATTTGATTCCTGGTACTTGAGGTTCAATCCCCCCCAAAAAAAGCTGTATTAAGTATACACACTTTCAGCCAATAAGCCCAATTACAAAGATTTACCATATGGAGGTCATCCCAGCTGGAGAACTAAACAGAACATTATGCAAGAGAGGAGTGATTACAAGTGTTATGATCCGTCTATATAATAAAGCAGCCAGGAAAAATATGATCAGGAAATATATGATCACTGAAATAAAATGGATCCTCAACACAGAATTCAGTGGGAAAAGCAGCAGGCTACAAAATAGCATGGAAGGACTCTTTCCATTTATGTAAAACACATCCATGAACAAACATGTATGCACACAGAGTTCGCTGGAGAACATTCACCAACCGGTTCATGGTGCCTGCCTCTGGGGAGTGGGATTCTAAATCGCTTTAACTTTTTCCACGCACTCTTCCACATCATGCAATTCTTTACAATGCTCATGTGTTCTTTTCCTCCAGAAAACAACAAAGGTACATGTATTTTACAGCTCCAGGAAGGAAATGATTTCTAATTATGCATAGAGCATATTCCCGGAAAAACAAATCTCAGGTAAATATTTGTATTTTGATTTTTTTTAATAAAGGTGAACCTCACAATTTCTGAGATATGTTTTCAATAAATAAACATGGGAGCTATCAAAAAAATTAATTAAAACAATTCACAAGAAAGTATTTTTTTTCTAGTGCTGGAGATTGAATCCAAGTCCTTGCACATGCTATGCTAGTATCATACTCTGAGCACCACTGAGCTACATGCTCAGCCCTAAGACAACTTTTTAATTAAACATGTATAGTCATGCAAGTGCCTTCTCTTTAATACTTTTCCATGAATTTTCACATATATAACTTCTCCCAGTGCTCACAAATCTGTGGTAGACGTGAATGACAGAATAGTCATCATTCTATCGTGAAGGATGTGATTTAGATAATACCTGCCTGACAGCAAGACCAGAGCTAGTTTTCCTGACCCCAATCCAATACTGTCCTCTAAGTGATGAGCAGGATCAAGGTTATTCCTACTTCATTAAATTAAACAGAGAACTTACTGGTTGCCTTTCATGGTTTTGGAAGATCTCTAGAATAACAGATATCCACAAGAAGTAATGATTAGTGTGTTATTTATTTCCTGATTTACCTATGCTGACTGGTGTAACCTGTTTTCCCTTCTCCATGTACAATTTCATCTACTTTAAACAAAAACAAAAAGCAAAAGTCAAGGTTTTTTTTGGTTCTGTTTTGTTTTGTTTTTTGGTGTTGCTTCGTTTTCTCTATTTCAGAACAAAGTAGCGTCTAAGAACCCAATCACAAATGTATCAACAAGTCACCAAAAAAGAAAAAGTAGAAATATGTAAGGTGGCCTTGTGAGATGCCTAATTACCCACAATGCCTAAGTTATTGTTACCAGTGATTTTTTACATTTTCCTCCTATTTTCTAAATTATTTTTAACAAACTAAACTAATATTCCCTTCTGCATTAATCAGAGGCATATGTAGTAGCAATGGCAGCTTTTAGTAGCATGAGAATAAAATCCTAACAAACTTCTTGCAAGTAGAGGCATTTAGTATATTTGCCCTAAAAATGAAACTCCTATCAATGGAAAAGATATGTGTTTTTCAGAATTAAAACAAAAGGATGTCTAAATACTCATACTCTCTTTCTCAGTCTCTGGGAGACCACGGTCCCCCGGCTCAGAGCCCTTGGTCCACACAACTTAGGAAGCCACACTCTATGAAAACTAACAAAAAGTAAATTTCCTACAACAAAACCTACATAAGCCTCCAAAAGCCAAAGTGAATAAGGAGCCAATAGCTTTTGTGGTACAAAAGGCTGTCGATGAATATTTAAGATAGCTACAATAGTCTCTCAGAATCCCAAAACAACTAAAAATATTCTGAAGAAAAAAATTCCTTCTTTAAATAAAGAAGGGGTCATAACTTGCACAAATTTTCAAAGAAGTATCTACCTCACATGTTAAATACCAACGGATTTTAAATGAAAGTGATAACTAAATAGCTGCAATAACATCATATAATGTTATTTCTACAGCTCTGCTGAAATCTGAACAAATGCTGCTGCCCAAATTACAGAAGGGGAAATGCAAACCGTCTTTCCCTCCCAATGGCCTAAGTCTTCATTTCAAATAATTGTCCCTCAAACTCCTATAATCATTAACCCAGCTAAATATATAACCAGATATGACAAGACTCAATTTCATGAAAACAGTTTGGAAAACTAGAAGTTAGGACTGAAACAAAAAACCTAGCTCAAAATATGAAGGCAAGGACCATAATCTTGTTGGCAGGTATCAGGAAGTAGCCAAACACCTGCTGCTATTTAGACTGCCCTTACCAATAAGCCTGTCCTCCCTCTTAGATTTCCAGACGTCCTCCTGAACAACAGAACATAGCTTATTTCAGGAGGCTAGAGTTCATATTGCATAACAGCTAAACTGTAATCTCTGCCCTTGACCAGAAAGATAATTTATAATACTTTCCTGTTTCAATACCATCAGATTTATACCTTTATCTAAAAATGCATGTTAAACATTCAGCTACATATGGTGTTGCAGATACAAAATCACAGCTCAACCTTGACCCCTATTACAATAAAAATCTACAAATGTATAAAAGCACCTACCATCAGGCTATGGATTTAACATGCACTCCTCTGTTTAATTCTTATTACTGCATAAAGTGAGCACAGAGAAGGTGGGTAGTAACATGGGAGTCTTCTGACTTCACACTTTGCATCTTAACAGGAAAGCAGAAGTGCACATAACTCTCAGGCATTCTGAAGAAGGGGATAACACTCAGCCACACCTGTCCCTGTGCATAGGTAAAGTCAGAGGACATGGAGACACAGTTCATTTTAGAGGCAGGAAGGACCAAAAAAAAAAAGGTTTTTTCCATATTTAAATAAATTAGGGAATGATAGAATATTGTTTAGTTAACATGCTTCATGGAATTTCTGGAGCCTTTAAAAGAAAAGAAAAAAGGGCAGTGCAAAGGGGTAAGAGAGCCAGACATTCTGGATTCATTTCTCTTATTTAAAGCTAGGTAAGAAATAAACAGATTGACCTAAGAAATAATGGAAACAGGAAGAATCTAGGAAGAAGGAAAACTATCTAGTAGACTGTCCTACTAAAGGTCTGCAAGTCGGCCCAAGAAGCCATCTGCAGGGAACCCTGGTGTACTCAGAGATGGACCCAAAGGCCAAGCCCATGTTGCGGGGTAGAAAGCCAGTGACTAAGGCACTGCAAAAACCAAGAAATGGTCACAGCAAGTAAAAGCAAATAATTAAAATTAAATACATGTCAACCAAAGGCAGGATGTGCAGAGAAGGAAAAGTCCTGCTGTAAGTTCCAAGGCCCTAGAACACATTGGCAGAGTGAGTGCAGGAATGAGAAAAGTATTTCTGATGCCTTAAGTTCTGATAGTTTTCCCTCCAAATCCCGAGTCAACAGAACCAAAACCAGACTCGTTAGGTTTCTTCCAAACTCGACTCCTCACACTACTCCATGTGGCTGTCTGATTTCCAAGGATCATCCTTCTTTCTCGTCATGTCATATGAGATACATTCCTCCCAAGCCACTTGGATAGAGAGGATCCTGAAAACTTTGTGAAGGAAAGAATAAAAGAATTTGTTTTTAGCTATTGTAACCACTGCAGAGATTATTCTTACCCCTTCCAGTTTTGCTCAGGTAAGTTTTATGCGACCCCCTCTTTCTTGGCTCGTATGAATAAAATGGATATTAAATGGTTCTGAGCAAATTTATTATTATTACTAATAATCTTTTTTTCCCTATTTATTATCTCCTGAAAAATATAACCTTAAAAGTGGTGTGCAATGTTTTAGAGCTGTGATTCTTAACTAGGATCAACTGTGTGCCACATGAGGCATCTGGCAATGTCTGGAGACTATCTGTTGTCACACCTGGGGAAAGGTTGTAGGTAGAGGCCAGGGAGGCTGCTTATTGTACAGGAATGATCAGGACAGACCCATAACAAGAAACTATCTGGCTCAAAATGTCAATAGTGCCAAGATCCAAGGAGTTACAAGGTAAATTAGAATGGTTTGAGGGGGAGGATTCTTCATAATATAAAATATCTCAATATTCTTTTACAAAAGCTACTCTCTTTAATAGACACAGAATCGAAGTGCACACAGTGTCTCACAATTTCAGAATTACATATTCCACAGGAAAGGGTGAAGGGACAATTGTACATGAAGAGTCCGAGTTACATGGACCCCGATGTCACTGCACAGGACTGGTAGTTTAACAAACTGATGGCAAATAAGCTCTGTAGCTCAGAAGCAGTGAGGACAGCTCAGATTCCACACTGTAAGCCACTCTTAATTGAATCAGAACACTATTTTATCTTCTGGCACTCTGCCAAATGACAACTGAAGGGTAGAATATCTTACCAAGAAAAATCAACTCCAATCTTTAAAAAGTTAAAAATAAACTTTCCTGGTTTTGTCCTAACTTTAGTATTCTCTGCAAAACAAAAATCCTTTGATGTAAACTGAAATCCAGCTAACATCAGGCCTCTAGTTTTGTACATCCCTCCCTCAAAATAACAACAAAAACCACTGTGAATTATTCCTATCACCGTTCATTCCCATTTATGTGGGATTGGAGTGGGAAAATATCATGATTCAAAAAGTCCCCCAAAGCGACGAAATACATCAAGAAGTAGTAAATACAGTTACCAGAATTGCCCCTTAGGCTGTGGGGCAGAAATTTAAAATTTAATGCTAAGAATCTTAGCAAAGGAATATCATCCTTGCCAAAGTTACTGTATAATTCCCAATGCTGCTCAAGGATCAACTCCTACTGGCAGACTTCGCTTCGCTGCCTGTCCTCTCCCCTTGGATTCCTCAAGGCACACACTGCCAAAACAGTGCCAAAACACCACTGAATGAAGCTGATCATTATCACTGAGCCCCCGCTAGGTTGGCATAGTGGGTGTTGGCGTGGACGGGAGAGTGGGCTCCTGGAGGTCAGAGGAGAATAATCTGAGACTCCTCCATCCTAACTCCGACCCCAGGGTCCCTTCTAGCTTGATCCTACAATTCTCGGGATCACCATCCATCTGGTATTAGAAATCCACTCCGCGAATAACATTGGTGGATTGACCTCAGTACCAGCTGGAGATCAGTCTATTCAAACTATGGTAAAAAAGGGATTCTTAAATATTCTTAGGTAACTGAACCCTCTTCTAGAAAGTGCATAGTAAGAGCGTTCTAGAACTCGCCAGCACAGGGTCTCAGGAGCCAGATCCGTCTGCTGAGCTCCCAGGTGCGCACACACAAATGCGCACACTCAAGGCGCAGGCTCAAGTGTGCAAACTCCGGGCGCAGACTGGGCCACAGCGCCGCAAGAGACGGATTAGAGCAGACGGATTAGAACCCCCCAACTCGGACTAAGCTCCCTGCCTCCCTCCCCTACCGACGTAGCGCTGCCCAGCTCACCTCATCCAGAAAGCTGGTCAAATCGTACACTTTGTAGTGTAAGATCACCCAAGTGCTTTTGCTATTTTTGTGCTTCTGAATCTCTTCCAAGGTGTAGTACTTTACAGTCTGATCCTCCTGCCCGGCCATCTCGGTAAGCAATGAACCACCCCAGGCCCAGAATACACAGCCGCTCTGGGTGCAGCACAGCAACCTCCACTTGGTACATTCCCAGCGAGACCTGGCCTGGTGCCCGGCACTGGGCGGTGGCGCAACGGAGGGGACGGGTGAGGCACTGCCTGTGAGGATTGGTCAATATCCCGGTCACTCAAACGGCCCCACCCTCGGTCGACTCTCTCCTCCAATCCAAGCCCGCCCCCGCCCAGTGCCCGGTTGTTAATTGGCTACGGAAGGTGCATTTCACAAACACCCGCTACTAGGGAGCGGAAGGCTGAGCAAGACAGAGTTTCCTTGCGGCTGCGTAGTGTTGTTGGAGTGCGAGTCAGAGCTCTAGCAGAGGGCTGAGGAAAGTCGCTGAGAGCCTTGCCCTGCGGAGTGAATTGAACAAGAAGTAACGATGGGGGTCATTGCAAACTCCAACCTTAGTGAGGTCAGCGATCGCAGCACAGGGGTGTTTCCTGATCAAATCAGATCAACTGTAGGGTCCACGTTGTTTACCTGGTGGAGTGACCCATACCTTGATTCCTGAAGGTTCTGGACGTTTGTCACCTGCCTGAATCGAGTTGTTATAGTTTCCCATTGACATAACAGGGCGTAGTAGCAATAGGAGGCTCTCAAAGGGTCTCTTGCACTCCAAATATATTTCTCCTTCCCTTCAGTGTAGAGTAACAGTCCAATTTTCCCTCTTGGGAAGATGGCTCAATCACCACTGCCAATACCGTAACTCCTTTTAACCTTGTTTACTCAGAGGATGAGCCGCCCAAAATGACCACAGGAAATACTTAGCTTCCAGTTCAATGGAATCGTTGCTGTGCTTCCTGATACAAGCTTCCTTTTTCTGGAACTAAGACTTGGCCAACAGAGCATAAGGTCGTGGCAACGAGAGGCAAACATTCTGTGAGTGGGTCACTAGGGGTAATGGTGAGTGGTATAGGTTCCACTTCCACTCCTTGATTCCTGGACCTATGAATCCTGGCTATAGGAGAAGTAGTACCATATACTAGATGCTAATTCAAAGCATATACACCTTCTGGAGAACATGACTCTGGTACTGCAGTGTACTGTCACCTAGCTGGTCCTGTAAGTTCATCTTAAAAAGGCCATCTCACCTTTCTCTCAATCCAACTGCTCTGGATGGTGCAGAACCTGATAAGGCCAATGAATTTTATAATAATGAGCTCATTACCTCGTTTCCCTGACCACAAAAATGTGTCCCTTGCTAAGAGGCAGTGCTGTGTAGGATATCCATGACAGTGGATGAGGCATTCTGTAAGTCACCAGATGGCAGATTTAGCAGAAGTTTTATGTGCAGAGATGACAAATTAATACCAGAATAAGTGTCTATGCCAGCAAAGACAAAAGAGCTGTGCTTTCCTTGATTGAAGCAATCCAATACAAGCTGCTAGGTCACAGGCTGATCCCCCCAGAAAATGATACCATATCAGGACTCACTGTCTTTCTCTGTTGCTGGCAGGGTAAGCATTCAGCAGTAGCTACAGCCAGGTCAGCCTTGTTAGCTGAATCCATGTTGTTGAGACCACACATAACCTCCAACCCTGCCACAGTAGCCACTCCGTTTATGAGCCTTTTGGGCAATGACAGGAGCGATTGAGATAAAAGATTGACTGCTATCCACGGAACAGGTCATACTATCCACTTGATCTTTAAAGTCCTCTCTGCTGAGGTCACCTTTCGGTGAGCATTTACACGAGACACAAATATCTGTACACCCTTTGCCCATTTGGAGAGGTTTCTCCGCATACCTCTTCCCCAAATAGCTTTGTCACCAATTTTCTAGTCATGTTCCTTCCAAGTTCCTGACTATCCAGCAAGACCACTGGCTACAGTCTATGAATCAGTATAGAGTCACACAACTGACCGTTTTCTTTTCCAAGCAAGATGCATGACCAGGTATACTGCCCAAAGTTCTGCCCACTGTGGAGGTTTCCTTTCACTATTGTCTTGGAGGGTTGTCTTGGAAAGGGGCTGTAGTGCTGCAGCGCTCTATTTCAGGCAGTGCCTGCATAAAGTGCAGAACCATCTGTAATCCAGGCCCTAGTGCTCTCTTCCTCTGTCAACTAATCGTACAGTATATCCATGAAACCATAGGTGTGTGCTGGGAGACAGAAGGCAGTATAGCAAAAATAGGCATGGGGATTTGGGCAACGTCTTCATGTAGCTTGTGCTTTCTAGATCTGCTCAGGTGCAATCACATATATACTTCTCTTTTTTATCATTGAGTTTATTAGTACTTTTTAGATGTATAGTACAGTTACATTCATCACTGGGATCTTGTACCTTTACATGACAGGTCTTGGTTCTCATTTCTAACATTTAATAATGGACCGTTGCTGTGCACAACCAACTTTTGACTTGGTCAGGTAGCACACAGTTCATGATAGTACACAGCCTTGCCTTTATTCAAGGGATTCTGGGTCTGTAAACACACCCAACTCTGGGAATTGGCTGAGGGGCTGTGATTTTCTGTTACCACAATTTGAGATAGATTTCTATTCATTTGTACTAAAATTTCTGTGCTCATAGAAATCCAGTAAAAATTTAGTAGGCTTTCTGTCTATTTCACTTTTGGGACCACCATGACTAATCCGCTAACACCATAGGTCTACATGTCTCAGACCATGCTAATCATTGCTCTGCTTCTGTTGTCCGTTATAGTAAGTGCACCTTGTCTTGGTAGTTGAGCACTGCCACTCTGCTACTCCAGGATCCAGTCAAACCCATTGCCTTTAAGATTCTCAGTTGAGTGACTGTAGTCCCTGCTATTACATCTGGCATACAAAGAAGAGCAATGACAGGGTTCTCAAGAATGCTAGTATTTCCCTCACTGTCCTGTTTCTTAAGGTAATTGTGAAAGGTACACTTTCTGTATCTTCCCAATGTGGAGAATTAGGTTTAACACACCAAATCCACTCTACGTTTCAATTCCTTTGAGCCTTTGACTCCTTTCATTAATAGTACACCAAGGAATATCAGACATCAGTAGTTCATTTACAGTGAGCCATCTTTTGAGCCATACTTCAAACAACCAGTCAAATAAACTATTAACACCCTTTTTTAATTCCATAAGCTACAACATTAAATTCAGAATCTCTATTCTACTTAATGTGCTCATATTAAGAAACGCACCTTGAGCCAGGTTTATGTTTCTTCCACCATTATATCTCACACCCTTAAAATCTATTTTCATACTTGTTCCCCAGACCTCTGCTTGTTTTTGGGTCTCACTATGTAGTCCAGACTAGCCTTGAACTCACTATGTAGCCAAGGCTGACCTTGAACTCACAGCAATCTTCCTGCCTCAGGCTCCCAAGTGCGGGGATTACAGTCATGCACCACCACGCCCAGCCACAGACCTCTGCTTGTAAGAATTAGAAAATTTATGATGTTCTTAGGATATATAGTTGACCTCTTCATGGGTCATGCTGTGTACTGCACCCTGAGGAGACCTCTGACATTTGAGCCTGATTACGGGCCTCGAGGCAAAAGTGAATGGTGAGGGTAAAACTTGAGGAGTGTCTGCACCATTGTACTTGGTAACGGCATCAGAGATGGTCCTTACCAGTTCCATAGGCAGCACTGGACTAATTTCCTCAAGTATAGGAACAAAGGCTAACACTACAAAAGATGGGGTAGACATTCCTCTGCCACTGAGGGTGGGGACATGTCTCCAGTAAAATAATGTCACCAGGATTTAGGATATTCTCAGAGTGTCATTCTCCCAAACATCTCCATCCCAATTCACAGAAGCCCATTCTTTTCTGATCAGGAGAGGAGATTCTTTTGCAGGACATATTTAGAAAACTTTACATCCTTTATGCATGTCTGGAGATGTGAATTTGAAACTTTGAACTCCATGTTTTCCTTTATCAATTTATCTTCACACATAAAAGAATTTAAATTGTTTATTCATATCTGGAGCTCATGATTTTCCTGAACTCGTTTGTACAGATACTAAGAACATGAATCCAGCAAGAATCCTACTCTTCCAAATATATACAAAACACTGGCTAGGGATGCAGCTCAGGGGCACTGTGCTTGCCTGACAAGTGCAAGGTCCTGAATTCAATCCTTAGTACCAAAAAAAGAAAGAAACAAACAAACAAACAAAAAACAAACAAAAAAACCCCAAACCGAATATATACAAAAGTATTGTATATATAGTCACTCAATTTCTTTCATGTCTTAAGTGGTGAATTAGGATAATCAAATTTATCTAGTTGTGGTATTACTTTAAACAGTTCACATCACAAAATATCAGTACTTTCCACATTATCAAAAGGAGAAATCATGGCAGCTTCAAGTCTCATTAAATTAGACAGCCAACTCCAGTATGATTGTGTGAGATTTTCTAAGAAGACTTACAATGACTACTAGTGGAATGAAGGATAGAAGAATGCAAAAGAGCCATCCCCATGCTGGACAGCCATAGGGTCCAGTCAAAGGTGCAAGGCCTAGAGCTCACTACAGAGTACAGTGTGAGTCTCTGTTGGAAAGTCAAAGAGCCTACATTGAAAGACTGAAGACTGTGCTGGAAGTCTGAAAGAACTGGAGGTGAATATCCGAAGGCATTCATGACTAAGAGATCTCCAAAGGAGCAAAGGGAATACTTCCTTCTTTTCTTTTTTATTCTGTCCATGCTACAAGCCTATCAGTTGGTGCCACCCACATCAAGGGTGGGTCTTCCCTCCTCGGTTTGTGGCTTATATGTCAATCATCCATAGACATACCAGAGCTTTACTAACCTCTACCAGGGGTTTCTTCTTTAATTCAAATTGACCCATCACAATTAATAATCACAATGACCTTTTGATATCAGCTTTTTCAATGCCCTTGAGATCCATACAAGTTGCTATGTATATCAATAGTCATTCCTTTGGATTACTGAGTATTATTATTGCATGGTATGGATGTTCTGTGTATCGTACCTTGTTTTAGCCATTTCCTACTTGTTGAGAAACATTTCTATTGTTCTCATTTTTTGGTTACTGCAATGTTGCTATGAACAATCATATACAGCTTTCTGTAAGCATAAGTTTTTTTTAATACAGTAAATGCCAAGATTGTGGCTGTTGGGAAATATAACTAAGTATATGTTTAATTTCAGAAACTTCCAGAAAACCTTCCACAATGTCCATGACATTTTACATACCTACCAGCAATACATTAGAGATCTCATTTCCCTATATCCTCATCAAGATTTGGTATTGCCATCCTTTTATATTAACTTTTTGTTTGCTTTGGTTTTGCTATGTAGTTCAGGCAGGCCTTGAACTCACTATGCCCAGGCTACATTCTAACTTGTGACAGTCCTCCTGCCTTAGCCTCCTGAGTGCTGGGATTATAGGTGTGATCACCATACCCAGAATTACATGTTCTAATAGTGTATAGAGTTGTGGTCTTAATTTGGAACATCTTTACATATGGGTAGTAAATTCTAGGGATATCATTAAGAGATATATGAGATATATAAAAGCTAGTGGAAGATAAGAGTTACTTCTCAGAATTTGTTGCCCAACTATTAATCTCTAGTGACCAAGGCTATTTTCTAGCCTTGACACAGGAAATTTATTCTTTTCAAAAAAAAAAAAAAAAAGAAAAATTATGGCTTGCTGCAAGTAGAAACAACAGGCAACATCACTCTTTCTAAAGTTGCCATTTCTCAAATGATTTTAGCTTGAAATAATCAATGTGCACAATCAGCATATTGTGGAATGCTGTGTCCCTAGCTCCTACACTACCCTTCCTCCACTAAATTACTTTTATCTTTATCAAATGTTAGTTCATTGCACTTGATAGAGCTAATTCTGAATTCTATATTATTTCATTGATCAAAGAAACTATCCTTCCACTAATATCATATAGTTTTAACCAGTGTAACTATGTATTAAGTCCTGAAATCAGGCAGTGATTTCTCCTGCTTTATTCTTTTTTCCCTCAGAATTGTTTTAGCTATTATAGTGTCTGCCTTTATATGTAAATTTTATAATAATCTTGTCATCTATCAATATACTGTTGAGATTTTCATAGATATTTCATTAAACCTGTATATCAATTTGGGGAGAATTATGTTGACTTTCCTAATCCATGAACACAGAATATTTATTTAGATACCTTTTGGGCATATTTTAGTTTCAGCACAGAAGTCCTAAGCATATTTTTTGAGTGCACACCTAAGTATTCCTTTTTTTAAAAGTTATTTTTATGACATTGTACATTCTTATTTGTTCCCACATATTCAATGCAAATTTATAGATATGCAACTTTTCTTGAGTCCTGAAACTGCTGAACTCAGTTTTTTTATAGATTTCTTGGAATTTTCTCTGCAGACCTTTGTGTCACCTGCAAATGATATATGCTTTTTAAAAAAACTTTTTTATTGGTATATGTTTGTGACACATAAAATTTACATTCATTTTGAGGAAGATATATATATATATGATTATTTGATTATTTTTGGCCCCCTTTCTTGAACGCCTTCCCCTCCCCACGTACGACTTTAATTTCCTTTATTTTTATTTGTCTTTCTTTTTCTTTTCTTATCTTAATATGTTGGTTAGAACATCCAATATTATGTGTTTTGGGGGGTTTTTTCTTTTCTTTTTTTTTTGAGACAGGGTCTCACTATGTAGTTGAGACTGACCTGGAACCCACTATGTAGCCCAGTCTGGTCTCGAACTCACAGCAATCCTCCTGCCTCAGCCTCCCGAGTGCTGTGATTATAGAAGTGCGCCACCACGCCTGGCTATGTTGAATGGCAGTAGCAAGGGTATGTATAATTGTCTTGTTATCAGTCTCAGGAGGAAAGCATTCCTGTTTTCACCATTAAATACAAGTATGATGCCGGTTACATGTCTTTCCAAATGCTTTTCATCAAGTTGTATTAAAACAAGACAGATGAATTGCATGAAATTGAGAAACTTCTCCACTATATTAGTCAATTTTTTGTTGCTGGAACAAAATACTCAATTCCTGCAACTTAAAGAAATTTATTTTGGCTCACAGACTTAGCAGATTCATCCCATAGCAAAACAGCCCAGTAGAACAGCATTTCCGAGGAAAACTGCTCATCACATGGTAGGCAGCAGAAAGAGGAGAGAGGAGCTGGGGATGAGAATGTGTCTTACCAAGCCTTATCAGTGACTCACATCTCCTGACAAGGCCCCACCTCTAAATGTGACACTTTTGTAAAACATTTTTAAAAATTTAAACCATGACATTCTGCCTCAAGTCTCCAAAAGATTCATTTGGGAGGCTGAGGCAGGAGGATAGTCTCTTTTAGGCCAAGCTGGCCTACATAGCAAGTTCAAGGCTGGCCTGGACTATATAGTGAGGTCCTGCCTAAAAAATATTAAAAGCAACAATAATAACACTTTAGTGCCAGAAGCCTGAATCCTAATCATGTTTTTGTGGCTTACTAGTTTTTTGTGGGTTTTTTTTGGTACCAAGGATTAAATTCAGAACCTTGTCATTGCAAGGCATGCAACGGTACCACTGAGCTAAATCCTCAGCCCTACTAGGTTCTTGACGATGAGATCATAGCTATTCCAAGTTACTTCCTTATAAAATGCTTATCACAGGGTATGGCACATAGAAAGCAATCGATTCATTTTAGCTAACACTATTATTATTATTTAACAAGATTTCCTAATTCTAAAATACAGGTATGAGGAGGCATCTATTTGGTAAGGTCCATTGTAAAGTAAATCTAGGAAAATTTAGAAGTAAAAAAAATCTTAAAGGAACACAAATACTACAGATTCCTCCTGACTTCCCCTAGAGCAAAGAAATTTTTATGAACATTTCATATTTTGTGTGTGTTACTGAGTGACTCCTGTCAGTCACAAGAGCCCTGAATAGAAGTTTGTACTTCCTTATATACCTCTTTTACATCTACAAAGCTAATTCCTTTGGAATTTCCCTGGGAATACAGCAAACAGGAAATATAGCAAAGCAGAGCAGTGGAGGTGGGGAGAACAAAGAGTTCTGGCAGGACCTTCTGTTAAGTGTTAGGTAAAAGAGCTGAAAACCAGGACCAATCCAGGAGAACAACAAGCATTTATTATGGGAAGGATCTGCTGGGCTGTCTCCTAACAAAGGAAAAGCAGCATGCAGGAACAAGGAGCTTCTTTTATTGGAGCTGGGTGTGGTTAACCTGAGCTGGAGTGGAGTTTGGTGAGGTAGTATTCAGGGATTGGAGGAGCCTGTGACATCACTGGGAGGAACTTATGACATCACTGGTTACTCTTTTGGCTGGAAAAGAGACATGGTGGGAGGAAGAAGGCTGTCCCTTGGTAGGAGAAGCCATATTTAACATGGAGGCTGCTATCCCATGTGGCAGCCATCTTAAGGTGCAGAGCATTATGGGAAGGAGGCTACTGTTTTATGTAGCTGCCTTTTTGAGGCAAGGGAAATCTAACATTAAGCTCCTTTTGTGACAGATTACAGAGGTTGTCATGACTACTCAGGTACATTCTACAAGGACCATAGTTACCTAGTTAACCTATAGTTGCCTAATAACACAGTTAACTCATAATTGCCCAATATATGGAGGGTGGACTCCTCTCAACTTTAGACAATAAGTTAATTATTTAGAAAACATCTTATTGTAAATACACTTTTAGTCACATCTACCTTGAAGGTCCATCATGAAGTAGGAGTAGTTCAGTAGGCTTAGTAAAATGACTATAGAATGTACTTAAAATGGTCAATTTTTTTATCCTTTGATGTCTATAGCACAAGTAAATAGAACAAGAGTAAAGTGGTATCAATAGAAAAGTACAAATGTCCTATTTAATTCTGTAGAGTGTTCCTGGTTTTAAACTTTATCTTAGCCAAAAGGCCAAGAAGCAATGCATTTAAGGTTCTAAACAGCCATATAAAATGCAGGTGATGGTGTCACCATCATCAAGTCACCCAACTCAGAAGCTTGGGCATCACTCAGGTAATCCTCAAAATCAAATCCATCACCAAGCTCTGCAGATTCTCTCTAATCAGTGGTCTTCTCTTTATTTCTACTCTGATTGCTCCAGATTTGCCTTCTGTGATTATTTTCCCATGCTGCTTTTGAAACTTCCTAATATAGTCATCTCAACTCTGATCTTGAACTCCTCAGATCCACCCTCCATAGAGGACTGGGCCCAAAATTAAAATCTGATTACATCACCTCTTGCTCTTATCCTTCCAATGCCTCCCCCAAACCAAAGTTTACATTTTTTTACAGCAGTGTGCAAGATCATTCAAAGTCTGGTATCTACATTTCTATCTTCAGCCTTTGTCCATTCCACCTAAGATAGTGAATAACTTTTAGTTCTTCATATAGCACATTTTCCTTTCCTTACCCTTTTTCCAAAATAAAGAAGTACTGTACAATAAGCCAGGCCCTTGTCTTGGCTCCATCCCTCCAAGCCCCCCAGAATGTTTTGTTTTGGAAATGTAAGTTTGTGCTGCTGGGCTGCTGCTCAATGTATCAAAATGGTTTGTGGCTGTTTGAACTGCGTGAACTTTCAGGAATGTTCTGTTAAGCTCTGCCCCCTCTTGTGAATGTCCTGTAACTCTGCCCCTCTGCTTCAGTAAAGTTGTGTAACTCCACTCCCCTGTTTCAGTGAGCCTGCTTGCCTACCCTGTAGATTCCTATATAAGGAAGCTTTCATTTCTGGTAGAGTGCTCAGACTCCTCTGAACCCACTGGGGGCTCACCGGCATAATAAAGTTGCTTTTTTTCCTCCCACCTCTTCAACTGACCATTGGTTTCTCAAGTCTTCAAATTATGAGAACTGTGTTCCAGAGCTGCCACACTGAGCTGTAAAGCTCAGCTGTGCCTCAGAACTATGATACTTGGCTCCAACACTGAGTTGTAGCACTCTGCCGTGCTTCTGAACTGTGGCACTTATCTGTGATACTGAGCTGTAACACTTGGCTATAGTATTGAGCTGCTCTGCCGCAACAGAGCAGATTTTTCTTTCCTTTTCCTTTTTTGCCAAAGTACTCTCCTTAGCACTTTTTTCCCCACTTCTTTTGCCCTGGCTGAGGGCTCAGGACCTGTTGTTTCAGCCTAGGAGTTATCTCCTGGTGAAAGCACATGATGACCACAGCCTTCACTCCCGTTAGTGATCTTCTAAATTCTCCCTTGATTCTTTTACTGTATTCTTATAAAAAATATTTGCTACATTTCTGTCTGCATGGCTGTCTTTCTCATTAGGCCCTGAGTTTCCCGAGGGCAGACCTGCTTTGGATCCTCAGCAGTGCACCCAGTTCCTGGTGCACAGCAGGTGCTCAATTTCTTTTTTTAAAATAAATAAGAGTATAAGTGTGGTACAGAGGATAGACTTCATATGTTTAGAAAATAATTATACTACAATATACTGAGAAATGTAGATTAATATCTGTCACTAGCAAAAGTACTAGGCATGGTTTTACATTTTTCCAGGCCTCTACTAAGAAAAAAAATTTACTTATTTTCTACTCTAGAAAACAGGTGGAAAAGAAGGCTAACTGCAGCAGGGGTATGAAAATACAGAGTCTTCCAAAAATACACATTCCAGGAAAAGAAAAACTTATATAAATATACTGAAACTAAATTTATTGAGACATTATGAAAATCCTACCATGGACAAAGCAGTCAATTTAATGGGAGTCAATGTCTACTGCATATTAAAATATTTTTAAACGTTTTTCTTTTCCTGAAGTGTGTATACATTTTTTGTTTTTGTTTTGTTTTCTTGTTTTTTGTTTTTTGTCTTTTTTTGAGACAGTGTCTCACTATGTAGTTGAGACTGACCTGGAATGCACTATGTAGCCCAGGCTGGTCTAGAACTCACAGCAATCCTCCTTCCTCAGCCTTCTGAGTGCTGGGATCACAGATCACAATCTCACTATGTAGTTGAGACTGACCTGGAATGCACTATGTAGCCCAGGCTGGTCTAGAACTCACAGCAATCCTCCTTCCTCAGCCTTCTGAGTGCTGGGATCACAGGTGTGTGCCACCACATCTGGCTTGTGTGTACATTTTGAAAATTTAAAATGCACAAGCATACTATAACTTAGGTTGAGTTCAAGGTGTTCCTTCCATCCAGAAAAGTGCATGTTAGTAAAATGAACCAATCATCCTCTGAGTGTATATGACAGTATTTCCAAACATTTCATATGCATTACTTCATTTGATCCTAACAAGAAGGTTCTGACCTATTGACTTCTGTGTTACTGCCCCGTGGCACACAGTCGTCGCACAGTAACATAGAGAAGCAAAATGTCACTCCCAAGGACACACAGCAAATATGACTAGCATTTGAACTTCCAGAGATTGTAATACTTCTTCCCCATGGGTATGACGTTAACTACAATTGAGACTAATGGTCTTTAACTTATATAAAACACTGATATAATAAGTATTAATTCACATAACTTCTTTTTATATGAAAGAACATGTTAACACCTTAATAGGTACTGTTATACCTGTTTTTAAAAGTGAAGCTGAAGTTCAGAGCAAGTAAGCGTCCTACTGAAGACGACTGCATTAGTTTTTGCATCACTATAACAAATACCTTGATGATCACTTTATAAAAAAAATGGTTTGTCTCATTATATCTCAGTATAATTTCTGAGTCCTCTAACGTATGATATTGAAAAGTAACAAATCGCTTACTTAGAAAAAAATTTCCTAACATTCTTTCCATCCAGGTGGTTCCTCCATATCACTAAATTTATGTAGGGAGTGTCCCTGGATTAAGTATGAGGATTTCTTTTATTTATATATGTATTTTTTCCTGTAGAGTGCTCAGGTTATAAATGCTTATTATTAAATTCAGGTCTTTTCCACAGGACTCCTCTCCTATGCACTGCCCTACTCTTTAGTTTTGTTTTGAACAGGGTCTTGCTGTGTAATTCAGACTGGCCTTGAACTCACTCTATCCCAGGCTGGCCTTGCTCTCAATGGTCCTCCCACCTCAGTCTCCAGAGTGCTGGGATTACAGGTGAGTGATACCACACCAGCGAAGCTCTGCTCTTCTTCCTTATTTCTTCATGTCAACATGTCAAAAATTAATATAAATTCCTTCTGATCTTCTTATCCAAACTTGCGCCTCTCACGGTCTTGCCCTTTTCAGTTCATGACAACCTCATCCTCCCAAGATTGTAATACAAAAATCTTGGAGTTATGCTCGACCCCTCTTTCTCTCAGACCTCACATTAATCTATATCTAAATCTCATTATATCTAATTTACAGAGTCCAATCTCATTTCATCCATTCCGCTGTTACTATTCTGATCCAAGCTCAATCACTGCTCCTGGATTACTGCTGTTGCCTCCCAACTTCTCTTCTTCTTTTGCTTGTATGTTGCTATTTCTTTCCTCCTTGGCTGTAGCCACAATAATGACTTTCAAACCTTTATTCTCCTGTTCTCTCTCTTGCAACATTCTCTCCCTAGACATACATAAACAAGGTCACCAACCTCTCATCATCATGTCTTGAGCACAAATGTCACTTCTCTTCCTAACCACTCTTAAAAATAATGGCCTCTCCCTCACACTCCTGTTTCCCTCCTGTTTTAGTCTTCTCCAAGGCTCCTATCTGATCATACTAAGATTTTCTTCATTTACCTTATTATCTGTTCTCTCTCCACTTCTATCAACCCAAATAACAATCAGAGGGGGGGTCTCCAAAGAATATTAGGAGTGAAAAAGCATTGCATCGGGAATATATACACCATAGTAAAGTATGGGAATATTCAAGAAAGGCAAGAAAAGGTAAGCTTTTAAGCAAAAAGCACAATTATGTAAACCATTAGAATATAATGTTCATTGGTCCTGGAAAAGTAAGGAAAGAGTTGGCACCAGCTCATAACACTGTTGCTGGGCATTATTCTGCTAAGAACATCTGGTTTTAATGTTGGGGTTATAAACAATGTTAAAAATGAGTATTATAGTGATGAGGATGTAACTCAGTGGTAGCACTGCTTACCTAGCATGCACTAACCCTGGATTCAAACCCCAGTATCACAAAAAAATTAAAAATAAATAAAAGATAAAATTTATTACAGAAATCAGTTCATATCTGCAAAGAGAGCTCTCATTTGGACCTTAATATGAGTATTTAAACAAACCTGAGCCCTCTCCCTTCATTACTTCCCAGATCTAATTTTTTGTGTGTTTGACAAGAATGATTTCATCTTGGTATCACCAGGGCAAAAAGTAGTTTACTTACTTCTCTATTACCAACCCTTAGAAAAATATGGTAGAAGCTTAGTAAATATTTGTCAGATGAATGAGAGGTACCTGTCAAGTGGTGGGTGTTTGGCACCATTAAAGGACTTTCAGAAGTCTCACAGGGTGGACATGAGAAATGGTAAGAGTAGGCAGTTAGCTAGATATGAGCCAGAGCTGGGATAACAGCAGCCGTGGCAGGGAGGAAAACCTCAAACAGAACATGATCCAGGGAGGCATCCTGAGATCTAGACTCATGCCTTTCTCAGAAGGGTCAAACATATGCAACGATGTAAGTGTGGAGTCAACACGTGAATGTGGTGGACTCAAACCCCAGATTGACCAAAATAAACCTCATTAGCATATATTTAACGTGTGGTTTGCCCCTACACCCCTTAGTATGGAACCATGATCAAACTCATTAGGGCCAAGACCATAAAAGATGGGTAAAGACCCACTGCCAGTTGGGGGGAAAAAAGCCACAGCCCTTGAACTGGTCCCCAATCTCCGAAAAGCTAAGCCCAGTACTGGGGGCAGCAGCCTTCTTCAGACGCTGCTTCTTCTCCATGTCTGAGGGGACCTGCGATCTGTCAGGGCATCCGCTTTCACGAAGGTGCCTGCTTATCTCCCAATAAATTTGCTTGCTAAAACTGCTATTTGCTCACTCTGTGCTCTTGATGGGCTGGGTGGGGAGGGGCCTCTTTGTAATTCAGGGAGGATCCAAGAACCAAGACTCCTTTCATAACGGAGACCAACCTCTAGTAACATAATTTGAGGGGACACGTGTTCCACGACCTGCCAGACAACACTCAGAGTCACGGAGGGGCGAGTGGCTCCTCTGCCTTCCTGTTGCGCTGATCCAGCTTTCCTTTTTCATGAGCCACCCCCACCACCTGCAGCTATTGTCTTAGGCAATAGCCACGGCTGCCTGACAGGCATCAGGCAAAGCTGAGGTTGGTGAGAAAAAACTGATACGGCTTGGTGTGCAAGAACATTGGGTATTCGGGGCACGCTAGGTGCCTTGCGAGCCTGTCAGGACAGCAGGGTTGACAAAATGGCCTGAGGCACTCTGTGAAGAAAGCATGCACTATGGATCATGCTAGGAATAAGGTGTCAGCCTTGAGCGCGGGGCCTGCTTGTTGCACCGGGCCTCCGGAGAGCACGAAGTCAGCTGGAAGCACAAGCCCTCTACAGCAGTTCCCAAGAGCAACTGGAAGGTGAGGGAGAGCGCGGGGCCTGCTGGGAGCTGAGTCCTAGCTTCTTAGTCCGGCCTCCAGGAGCCCAGGGGATGCTGGGAGCTGCTGCCCTGGAGAGGAAGGTGCTGAGGAGAGCCACCAGAGCACAGTCCGGGCGACAGAGGTGGCAGCTGCTTGAGCGAGTGAGGCCGCTGCGGGCTCCACTGTCTCCTCTGCCCTTCCCGCGTCTCGTGAGTAGGGCTGGTACGTCTATGCCTCAGAAAGCGGTAGCTCTGGAACTTTGTTTCTTACTCAGGAAACAGTCCGGGTAGAGAAGAGAGGGCGAAGATCCTGTGTTGAATTCCTAGTGTGTAATTGTTTTTCTTCTTAGAGATAATTTGTTGATATTTAAAAGTTTAAAGTAGTGGATTTAAAGTTACCTTCCTCAGAGGTACTGTGCATGTTTGAATACTTGAGCTTCAATACGTTGCTTTACATTTATACAGTATTACAATTTTCTGTGATGCATAATATAAAATTTAAAGATACGCCCTGTGAATTAGCAGCTATAAAATATGCCCAAAATAAAAGGTTTTTTGTTTGTTTGTTTTGAGACAGAGCTTCACTGTATAGTTCAGGTTTCCCTTGAACCCACTGCGTAGTTCAGGCTGGCCTTGAACTTGCAGTGATCCTCCTGTTTCAGCCTCCCAAGTGCTGAGATTACAGGCAAATAAAAGTTTTAAAAGCCAAAGAGCTTAGTGGAAAACAATTTAGAAATCTTAGTAAACATAGCAATTTAGATATCTCAGAAAACATTTTGTTTCATGAAAAATGAAAACTAATATATTCCTCAATCTTGAACTGCTTTACAGAAATAATCTGAAATAACAGATAAGTTGACTATGAATTTTGATTTCTAAATTGTACTGTCAGAGGAAATATTTTGTTTTCCTGAAAGCAAAAGGAAACTTAAGAAACTATAAAAGGAATTTATTAAATAAACACAATATGGTAGAAACAGGAAGAGCATAGAGAGACTAGGCATTTAATAAATTAGCTGGTATTTTGTATCATTTGTCTTTATTTACTTTTTTTTTCCTGGTACTGGGATCAAACTTAGGACCTTGTGTGTCACCACTGAGCTAAATCCCTGGCCCAATTTGTCTTTTAATTACTTTTATAGGGTAAAACTGTCTTTTGGGACGTTGAAAATGTTCTAAAATTTATTGCACTGATAGTTGTACAAGTCTGTGAATATAATAAAAAATATTAAAATGTACACTACTAGTGGGCATATGTTAGATTAACCTTAGCTTAATAAAACTTGAACCAACAATTCTAGAACATCATTAGGAAACCTTAAACATAAACTGCCAGTTTGCTAACTAATTTGTTATTCTAATACAGAATCAACTTTTTTTTTTTTTGAAACAGGGTCTTTCTATGTAGTTTAGGTTGGCCTTGAACTCACTATGGAGCCCAGGCTGGCTGTGAACTTGCAGTGATCTTCCTGCCTCAGCTTCCCATATGCTGGTATTACAGGTGTGTGCCACCAAGCCCAGAGCAACTGTTATGTGTTGAGTTGGTGCAAAAACTCTATTGGCAAGAAAGTTTGCTAAGTTCTTTTGCTGTTTGTATTTAAAGGTCTGATTGCGGAGACACAGTCAACAGGAAAAATGAATGAGTCTAGGCAGCAGTCACTGTTCTTCATCACACTTCCAGATTTACACCAACTGTGTGCTGTCCCAATAATATTAAGTAACAGGATGGCAGATACTGAGATTAGGAGTACCCAAATGAAGATGTGCAGGTAAAAAAATATCTGCTAGCTAAGTTTTATAAACTTTTAAAAACCTATGCAAATTGTTTCAGCAGTATTTCCTTTAAAGCAAAATGTTCACTTTATATATTTAAAATAATTAAATTTTGAACAGAGTGGATTTCATTTAAGATAGTTGAGATCTTAAAATACTCGAGATGGAACATCTTCTTACAGAAGGTATTGACAAGTGACACACAGAGAGGCAGCAGAATGGAATTAAAATAACACACTTACTCCATCAATGGGAATCGATCGCACATAAGTCGTGCCTGGATCAATGACTCACTGGGTTACAACTCCTCCTTTTATGGGGTTTTACAGCCTTGACTTCATGTGGGTGGTTACATTCCATTCTCACAGTTTAAATCACGATCACAAGATAGTTAATTTTTCAACTCAGATGTAACAGTTCTTTGCAGTTGGGGAGTTTACCTTTAAGAGCCACCTAGTTATCTATTCTAGTTCATAGGAAGGGGGTGTTCAGGGCCAGGGGAGCAAATGTTAGCAATGTATTCTTTCATCTAGACACTTTTAGGATCATGTGGCTCCAGTCTCTTAGGAGCTCAAGACCTTGACGTGCCCTGTTATCTCAGGGTAAGACCAAATGACTCAGTCAGCAATTAGTGCCTTTGGTGCCTGTTAATTCTAAACTAAACAAAGCAAACTGCTGTTAGAGACAGCAGAAGCCATTTTACATTGTAACACTTTATAGGTTTTTGCTATATATAAAAGTTTTCCCTATCATTCTCACTACTGATTTTTAATATTTGTGAATTCTTTGATCTTTTTTAAAATTTTAAATCTTTAGACATTAATGAATTAAATAACATAGGAAAATGTAAGAGATACTAATTAATACATATTTACCCACTATGGAAATCAGTATGGATATTTTTCAATAAACTAAACAGAAATTCCATTCAAACCCAGCTATATCTTTTGAGTTATCTTCCCCAAAAGAGTAAAATACATCATGTTATAGTGACATATGTAAATCCATGTTTATCACAACACAACTCACAATAGCTAAATCTTGGAATGTCCATCAACTGATAAATGGATAAAGAAAATGTGGATAGGCACAATGGAGTACTACTCAGCCATAAATGAACCCACTTTCAGACCATAATGATAAGTAAAATAAATCAGACACAGGTTGAATAGCATATGGATTCTCAAAATGTAAGTTAGGGAGCAGAATAAAGATGATAGGAAACAGGGATGTAGACCTTTTGCAGTTGTAAAGGGCATCTAGGAGTAGAGGAAGAAAAGAAGACGGGGAAGTAAAAAAAGGACTAAGATGCAATATGCATATGTACCAACTCCCCATGATGAACATATTCGTTATGTATTGTAAATATGAAAAATAAAAGTAAATGCTGAGTATATATTCTTTTTATAACACTTAAAAGATATTATAAATGGATTAGTATAATTTCTTAATTTTCGAATTAATATAAGACACTAAAAAATATTTCTCCAAGAATTTCCTTGACATATCTGACCCAAAATAATTTTTTGAGGTGGTTTAGTTGAAGTGTAAAGTATAATTCTGTGATTACTGAGAAATCATTATATGTTCATTCCTGAAATTTTTTAAACTTTGGTATTGATTTTTTTTTTTTTTTGAGATAGGATCTCTTTGTGCTGCCAGGGTCTTACTATGTAGGTCAGGCTGGTCTGGTCTTGAACTCACTATATAGCCCATGCTGGCCTTAAATTTGCAATAATCCTCCTGGTCAGCCTCTGGAGTACTAGGATTATAGGCATATGCCATTATGCCCACCTTCCATTTTGTTTTTCCTTATCATTACCTTGGCTTTTGAAACAAAATTATTGATAATTTGAATTATTATGATTCTGTCATAAGTTCACTTAGCTATTGAAAGTTAAACTACTATAAAACTACTACCCACTTCTTTCTGGCTAGGGAAGATATACTTTTTGACGGAAAAGACTCTAGTTAATAGGTGGAATTTTTTAAAGATATCTATTAGATTCTTTATTCCATAAAATGATTCTAAATGTACACATAATACTTTCTCAAGACTCATGAAAAACAGTGAAAAATCAGAAAGTGTTATTAAAGAATACAAAAATAAAAGAAAGGAATTTAAAAATTTAGAAATACATCCAAGTACACTTGCGAATATAACATAACCCATATATGCTCAGAAAACAATAAAAGTGTACCTTCAGTTATACCACCCGAAAATATTCTAGTAGAGTGAAAAGCATAAACATAGAACACAAAGCAAAATAAAAATAAAAACTAAACACAACAAAAATTTTTGTGAAAAAGAAAATATAACAGCACATTAAAAAGACAGGAGAAGGCCAGGGATTTAGCTCAGTGGTTCCGTCACCTGCCTTGCAATCACAAGGTCCCAAGTTCACTCCCTGGTACACACACACACACACACACACACACACACAAAGGCAAGAGAGTATTAAAATACATCAAATTGAGCTTTGAGGTAACATTTTTATTGGGGTAAGTCTTATAATATTAACAAAAAAAATCTATATTTTAAATTTAATTATGATTATATTTCAAAAGTCCTTTGGTGAGATTATATTCATGGTAAGGTACGCTATATATTATGAATTTATACAATTACTTTATTTATTTATTTATTTTGTGTTTTATTTTTTGTTTTTTGGTACGGGGGATTGAACTCGGACCTTTGAGCTTGTGAGGCAGGAAACGAAACCACTGAGCCAAATCCCTGGCCCTATACAATTAGTTTAAAGGAGATAAAAATTATTAGTTGATTTTTTAAAATTTTTATTGAGTTTATTGGTACAATCTAGGTATACAGCACAGTTACATTTATTACTGGGATCCTGTACCTTCACATGACAGGTGGTCTTGGTTCTCATTTTTTCCCCTTGTCCCTGCCCTCCCTTCACCCCTCCTCTCCTTCCCATTTACAAACTTTTTATTTCCATTTTTTCATTTTCTCATATTTTTTTCTTTTCCCTTATTCCCTTTCCCCTACCCTTCCCACTTTCCCTACACCTTTAGCCCTTTTCTTCCTATTTCACACTATTAATTATCCCATTAGGATCTTGTGTATTATTATAGTTTTTCACACCAGAGAAACTATTTGGTGTTTACACATATGTGACTTATTTATTTCACTTAAGAGTATATCCTCAATATGCATCCATTTTCCTATGAATGACTAATTTCTCATTCTTTATGACTGAATAGTATTCCATGTTATAGAAAAACCACATCTACTTTATCCAGTTTCCGACTGAGGGGCTTTTTCCAAGTTTTAGCTATTACAAACTGTGCCGCTATAAACATTGGTGCACTTATATTACTGTGGTATGATTCTTTTAATTCTTTTAGAAAGATACCAAGCAGAGGGATTGCTGGGTCAAATGGAACCACTAGTCCCAGCTCTTTGAGGTATCTCCGTATTGATTTCCATAGTGGTTGCACCAGTCTGCACTCGCACCAACAATGGAGAAGGATTCCTTTCTCCCTGCAACCCTGCCAACATTTGTTACTGCGTGTTTTCTTGATAGCAGCCATTCTTTGTGGGGTGAGGTGGAATCTCATCTGCATCTCTCAAATGACCAGTGATGTGGAACATTTTTTCATGTATTTATTTGCTGCTTTTACTTCTTTGTCTGAGAAATGTCTGTTTATTTCAGATGCCCATTTTTGAATTGGGTCTTTATATTTGGGGGGGCTGATTGTTTTGAGTTCTTTATATATTCTAGATAATAGTCCTTTGAGGAGCAGCTGGTAAAAACTTTTCCCATGTTGTAGGTTGTCTCTTAGTTCTGTTGATGGTTTCTTTTGCAGTGCAGAAGCTTTTTAATAAGATGAGATCCCAGTTGTTGATTCTTTCTACTCTCTCCCGTGCTTCTGAGGATTTGTTCATAAAGTCTTTTCCTATGCCAATGTCTTCAAGAGTTCTGCCTAACTTATCTTCCAGCAAGTTTAGTGTTTCTGTTTTAATGTTTAGATCTTTAATCCACTTTGATTTTAATTTAGTGCATGGTGATAGGTGGAATTTTGAATCGATAACTACTCTTGCCCCCAGTACTGCTTCCCATGGCTGTGAAGAAAGAAAAGTAGAATAGCAATTAAAAGAAGTGAATTCCTCAGAGCATTTAGATTTTTTTCAAGAGTATACTTCCAACAGAAATGCAGTTTTAAAGAATTTAGATTCACCCATGAAAAAGATTGACAAACTCAGATGCAGGGGCTGTTTCTCAGATTAATATTGGTATGTAAAGCTGTAATTCATATTGGTTAACTCCCTATGGGGAGAGATGCAGAAATTTGTAGTAAAGTCCTAACTAGAAGAAATTTGAAATTTTTAACTAAGAAAATTATCTAAGTATTCCAGTAAAGTAAAAGCATAAAAGTGGGCAGTCCACATTTAAAATAATATATTTCTTCTCTACAGACAATTGCTACTTTTGCTTGAAGATATCCTTGCATCACCTGTCCCTGGAATATTCAACCAAATTTGGGTGGTGATGACGGTTAGTATTACTAATTACTAGGAGCAATATTTTTTTTGTTTTTGTTTTTATCTTTTTTTTTTTTTTTTGAGACCAGGTCTCAGTACAGGCTGATGCTGAACTCACTACGTAGACAAGGCTCGCCTTGAACATGTAGTGATCTTTCTGCCTCAGTCTCTCAAGTGCTGGGATTACAGGCAGGCACCACCACTCCCTGCTGTTGGGAGCAGTATTGACAGATGATAATTCAGATACTATAGCTGAAATTGAAGCAGATGGTTTATGAGGATTAATCACTCTGTTGTAGTTTGATTGAGCTATTATTAGACTTAACTGTGATATGCCTGATGTTTAAACTTTAATATTTAAGTGTCTCTCTCATAAACAATAAGATAGGCTATAATGATATTATTATCATTATTGTTATTATTATTATTATTATTATTATTGGTAATACTGAGGACTGAACTGTAGGCCTTCATACTGAGCTATATCCCAGCCCTTGTTTTTTTTGAGACAAAGTCTCGCTATGCAGTTCAGGCCATCCTTGAGCTCACTACGTATCCTAGCTGGGCAGTCTTCCTGCCTCAGACTCCAGAGTGCTGGGATTACAAGCATGAGCCACCATGCCTGCCTTTTATT
This sequence comes from Fukomys damarensis, assembly GCF_012274545.1. Classification (NCBI taxonomy): domain Eukaryota; kingdom Metazoa; phylum Chordata; class Mammalia; order Rodentia; family Bathyergidae; genus Fukomys; species Fukomys damarensis. The sequence goes on along the minus strand of NW_022900942.1, from coordinate 11,579,497 downwards.
TTGGGTGGGGAAGGTTAGTTTCTTTTTGGGTTTTTTTTTTTTTTTTTTTTTTAGGTACCAGGGATAGAACTCCGGTCCTTGCGCTTGCGAGGCAGGCCACCCAACCGCTGAGCTAAATCCCCGGCCCCTTTTATTTTCCTTTGTTTTTTGGGGTTTTTTTTTTTTTTTGCTTTTTTTTTGTGGCACCCGGGATCGAAAGGGTTAGTTTCTTTTTGAGACAGAGTCTTGTTGTGTAGTTTGGACTGGCCTTTAACTCACTACATAACCCAGGCTAGCCTAGAACTCATAGCAATTCCCCTACCTCAGCCTTCCAAGTGCTAGGATTACAGGTGTGCGCCACCATGTCTAGCAGTCCTAGCCCTTTTTAAATTTTTTATTTAGAGTCAAAGACTTGCTAAGTCTCAGAGTTGCCCAAACTGAACTCAAACTCATTGATCCTTTTACCTCAGACTCACAGAGTGCTGGAATTACAGGCTATGGCATTACACCTCGCTTTACAGTAGCATGGGCTTAATGCTTTTTTATCATATTTTATTCTTTAGATTTACATTTAAGGAAGAAGCTTCTCATTTAATTTCAATAAATCAACTATATTTAAAGAATTCAGATCAATATTTCTTTTAGTTACAAATTTTATTTTTAAAATGTTTATATTTAGTGAAATTAGAAACATATTTCCCAATGTTGGATATGATAGAAATGATAAGTGACAAAAACCTTTACAAAAATTGTATCTTGAGATTTTTTTTGTCCAAAATCTTTCTGAAAATACTATTTTTCTGAGATTGTGAATCCTCAGAATCCATTAAAACTACCCTTTACTAACAATATAAGCCAAAACCCTCAGTTCTTTTATTGTTCTTCTAGGTATTGGCAGTATGTCTATATCTTATCTTCTCATCTTTAATATAATTTTCAAGAGAGACAAATTGTTGGTGAACAAGTAGACTTTTTTTTAGGCAGTCTTGCTATTAGTTTAGGCTGACCTTGAACTCACTATGTAGCTCAGGCTGGCCTCAAATTCACAGCAACCCTCCTGCCTTAGCCCCCCAAGTGCTTGGATTACAGACATGCACCACCACAACTGGAACAAATAGACTGTTATCTGTATTTTTCTCTATTTGAAAATTGTTATGGAACAGGAAGATGCTGTTTTAAGAGTGCTAGTGAACGCAGGTATCCTAATCCTTAGAAAGGGTAATAATAAGAGGAAAGTAGACATATATTTTTTAGAAATAGTTTTGCTTATATTCTTTAAATTTTTTACAGAAATGAAGTAGAAAATTGAATTATTATATATACTACTCTGAAATTTGCCCATTTAACAGTCTCTTTGACAACCTGTCCTTGATGTCTTTCCATAGTAGAACATATATGGTTCCCTTTTTTAACACTGTGAAATATTTCACTATCTGATTGTGTAGTAATTTATTTAATACTTTCTAATGCACATCTGAGTTTCCAGTTTGTGTTATTACAAATAGTGCTTCAAAAACCATCATTGAAATCATATCACTTTTATTTGTTTGGTAGTTTATAAAGATTGAATTTTTATAGGTGAGATTGTAACACATCATAAAAGTGTAGGTACTGCTACATTGCTGTCTGAAAAGTTTGTGTTGGATTACATTTTAGTAGATATCAGCTGAGTGAGTCTATTTTTTTACACTCTCACGAACACTAGATTAGCAGCCTTTTAGATACTTGTATTTGCCAATCTGATAAGTTAAAAATATCTTTCTTTAATTTCTTATTTTCTTTTTAATTTGTATTTTCTTCATCAATAAGTTGAGCACCTAGGCATTTTGAACTTGATCATCCATTTATGTTCATTTTCCATATTCATGTCTAAGCATTTATTGTATATTAAGAGAGATGTTAAATATTTACTTAGAAGATCGATTGGTCTTTTCATTGTGTGGCTTCTGGAGTCTGTCACTGCTATGGAGGCTTTCTTTATTTTCAGCATGTTCCCACAGATTCTTGCAAAGCAAGGTGATAGTCACTACTGTTTGAAGGCATAGATGCTGCTAGAATGATGGCATGATTCAGAGCCTTCTGCTCTATTATGCTTAAAATCTGTATGTATTACATTATTTATATATTTGTTAAGTCCTCTTTACAAATATGAATTTTTTTTTGTAGATACCATTTTTTAAAGCTGGGAAACTTAATTCTTTTATTGAAAAATATGAAGCTAAGGTAAGTTTTTAAAAGAATAACTCCAGATGTTGTTATATTCATTATGTGTTCAACTTCTGTCAGCCAACAAAAATTGGTGTATCTTTCTTAGGAGTTTTTATTATGCATGTGAAAGAATCCAACAGTTTTTTCCAAATAATTATTTTGTCCACATTTAGTACAGTAAGAGAGGAAAAGTCTTGTTTTTGTTGGATTAATTAATTATAGGAACTTCATGTGGCGTACATTACCATACACATCTTTAAATAAATGAATTTCCCCATTTTTACAGATTAAAAAAATAAACCTAGAGAGATGGAATTACTGTCCAAAATTAGATAGCCAATATATGGAGAAATAAAACACTATAGGTTATAGTCTCCATCATGATGAACTTCTGGATTTTAGCTATGGAAAGAATGAATACGTGAGCACTTACACTATTAAGCTCTCATTTATCTCGCTAATCAAGTCTTGGAGCATTGGCTAAAGCTCATTTCACGCCTCTGCAGGTAGCTGTGTGGCACTGTGTATTTCTTCTAGAAGCCTGTCCAGCCCAGCCATCACCGCTGGCCCTGCTCCTAAATCTGCCAGGGCTCAAGACAGTGAGATTTCCAGTTATCTCAAAGATGAGATGCTACCTTCAGGTTCCAGGAGGGTAATGAGATTTCACAATACCTGAAGGTGTTCTGCAATTCCCTAAGAAATCTTTGAATGATCTGAAAGCTGATTTGAGCCCTCAAAAATCTTCTGGTAGAAAAAAAATCCTTTCTTTTATAAGTTTTTAGAAGAGACTGTGTTGAATTTTATTTCTTCCATAAATATTTGCGGAATTTGTCAGTAAAGCTATCTGGACCTTATCTTAGCTACAATTTTAATTTCTTTAATAGGTACTAATGTATTTAATAGATAGTATTAAAAATTATCTAATTCAAGGAAAATAATCATTCTGTCTAGGTTGCCCAATTTTATTGGCCTAAAGATTGCTTATAAAATTATCTTATTTTCCTTTGCTGTAGAATCTCAAGTCACCTCTCATTCTGACATTGGTCATATGTGTCATGTTCTTTTGTTCTTTCTTTCTCCTTTTCTAATTTTGTCTGGTCATCTAGAGATTTTGCAACTGGACTGATCAATTTAAGGAATGAGCTTTTGGTTTCATTTATTTTTCTCTGTTGTTTAACTGTTTTGTATTTCAATGATTTTTGTTTTGGTCTTCATGATTTCTTTCCTTCATGATTTTATTTCCACTTAGTTTAGTTTGCACTTATTTTTCTAGTTCCTTAAGGTGAAACCTGAAGTCATTGACTTGAGGACTTTTTTTTTTTCCAAATGTAGTGTTTTTTCCCCTGAAGTAGGTGTTTTCTTTTGATTTTCTTCAGCTAGAAATGCTTTTTTTTTTTTGTTTTTTTGAGACAGGGTCTCACTATGTAGTTGAGGCTGATCTGGAACTCAATGTGTAGCCCAGGCTGGTCTTGAATTCACAGCGATCCTCCTGTCTCAACCTCCGGAGTGCGGGGATTATAGGCGTGCACCACCACGCCCGGCTAGAAATGCTTTTTAATTCATTTAATATTTTCACTGATATATGAGTTATTTAGAAGTATGTTATATAGTATCCAAATATTTGAGGATTCTCCAGAGATCTTGATTTATTTGTTATTAGATAATATGTTCTATATAACTTGAATTATAAAAATTTATTGAGGTTTGTTTATGGTTCAGAATATAATTTATCTCAGTAAAAGAGAACATCCTCTGAGAAGAATGTGCATGCTACCCTTTTTTTTTCTGGTACCTGGGATTGAGCTCAGGACCTTGCCCTTGCCCAGGCAGATGCAGTACCAGTTAGCTATATCCCCGACCATTCAGCTTTTATTGTGTAAAGTATTCTGTAATATTAATAGGACCACATTGGTTTACTTGATTATGTTGTTAAGTCTACTGTAGTCTCACTTAATTTCTCTTTGTCAATTATTGAGAATAGTTTATTGAAATATCTATCTATTACTGTAGATTTGTCTGGTTCTTTTTAAAGTTCTGATATAGGAGAAATATAACTCCCAAACTGCTAGGTGTCGGATGTGCTGAGTTTGTGTTCCCCAAATATCACAGAATTAATTCAAAGGAACAGTGGAGGTTAAGAGTAGGAAAAGTTTATTGAGAGAGAGCTCCTAAGAGAAAAGCAGGGTCCTGAAAGTGGGTTGCCATCAAGGCTCTTTGTCAGGCATAACTTATACAGTAAAGTCACAATATGGGTACAACATGGATCTAACTTCAATCAACCTATAGGATTGATTTATTGATCCGTTAGGAAAATGAATCATATAGCAAGGATGTATGGAAAGAACAAAGGCATTTGGGGGAAGACATGGGTCCAGATGCTGTTGTCACCCACATGGGTGAGTGATACCTATCTATACTGGACCAGCTGGTGCTAATTACAATATAGTCTCATTATTGTTTATCCCTAGGGAGGCCATTGCATCTTTATCTTGAGGCATGGCTTTCTTCACGTGTGCCTTCAGCCATAATTCTGATATCTTTATCCTTGTGCTGACTTCTTGGAGAGCCCAGCCCCTCTATGACTGTGTATTAATTTCTATCTAACATAGATGCCTACAGTAGTTCTATCAGTAGAATCAGACAGTTGCAGATATTTCAGTACAATGAAACCATACTTAATATTTTGGGTTAGCTTTCTAGAGGGCTAAATAATTTGTTCTTAATACATACCCTGTGAGCAGTTTTTCCCATAATGAAAATCACCCAGTAAAAAAGATGGAACAGAATCTGTCATTGATATTAGCTAAAATGATCAATGACATCATTTTCAGGTTATCAGCAAAGTTGGTGTTAGATGATAGAATTGCCCCATACTTCCTTCTTGAATATCAAGACTGGGTTTGTTCTAATATTTACTGCTGTATTTGGAGTAGTTCTTTGGGTCACGGAGAAAATCAGTGTTGAGAAGAAGCTATCTGACTTTTTACAGTAAACCCTGGTGGTTTTTAGGATTTATTTGGCTGATTAGGTTTGGGGCTCTGGAGCCATGATTGAGGTCATTATTGTAGACTAGCTTCATTTTGCTGTTTGTAGTCCTATTGATGATAGCCTTAATTAAATTCTCTGAGACAAGCTAAACATATTCTGCTAATAGATCAGTCAGATGTATCCTGGAAACTTTACCAAAGTCCGGAATTGTACAAAAATGAAAGGTGGAACTGAGCATGGTGGCACATGCCTGTAATTCCGCACACGAGGCTGATGCGGGACAACTGCCAAAAGTTCGAGGCCAGCCTGAACTACAAAGAGAGATCCTATCTCATCCCCACCCCCAAATGAGGAGTGGTTAATATTGGGAGGCAGTTTTCCTTAGCTCACTTTTCTGCATGCCTTTCTCGCAGATGCAAGGACAACCTTTTCCTCTGGGTGATATTTTCAAGGATGTTTGTACAATAAACAGCCTTGATTCTTGTCCCACCCTTGGCATGTTTCTTCACAGACATGCTAATCCATGTTCAGCCAGATGCCAAGAGGCATTCTACTGATCTCCAGAGTTTTCTCTCTGTGCAGCTTTCTCCTGTCCCTTGCTGTACCCCAAAACTAGAAAACTAACTTCTTTGACCTCTCTGGAATCCTAGCTCTGTCTCCTCAATTCAGGAGACTATGAGGCTTTTTCTGTGTTCCCTGTTCCTTACTGCAGCCTAGAAGCCCTCTCTAGTCAATGAGCTGGGGAAGTTACAGTGAGCATCTTGTTGGTTTCCCACTTCTTGGGTATCATTTGTCTTTGTTGCCTGATGTCTAATATCTTATGAACTATTGTTTCAATATAGCTTGCCTACTTTTGTTGACATGTCAAGGGGGAGGATAAATCTGATTCCTATTACTGATTGGTCAGAAGTGAAAGTCTTGATTTTTAATATTAATTCTGTATGAATGAGATATCTGTTGTCACATGTAAGTAACCATTTCTGATATTGAACTAATGAAAATAATGACAAATATGACAAGCTCACTCTGGCCTGAGTTCCTCTGTATGAAACAGAATACAAAGTTGTGGGTTCTTAGCACAAGCTTTTGAGGTTTAGGCTTAATTGGTCAGAATAAGCAGGTGAATTTGGCCATATAGCAGCAATAGTGATGATTTCAGAGTAAATATGTCTTAACACTTCTTTGATTTTAGAAACAGATAACATTAGCTGTAATAAAAACATCTATAATTTCCATCCAGAATAGCCCAGTTTATTGATTGGTGTTGCTCTAAATACGCAGACATTTCCTGTAGTCAGTAGGGAAATAGCAATTGCTCTATAAGTTTGCTTATGTTTTGCTTTAATATTTTTAGATGGAGGTTCCACAAAGAGTAATTCCTGTAATTCTTCAGAACTGCCTTTCGTATTCATTCATGGCTAGACTTGCTCCAGCCTGGAATAGAGTCGGCCATCTCTTGGTACAAGGTGACTTTGCATTTGCCAATAATTGGGATTTCTATAATAGATTACTTCTATACATATTTTTAATTTCAAAGTATCTTATTTTTAGGGAATAGTTCTTAGAATAGCCCCAAATAAAAATTCTTTTTTTTTAGGCAGGGTCTCACTATGTGGTTAAGACTGCCCTGTAGCCCAGGCTGATCTTGAACTCACAGCGCTCCTCCTGCTTTAGCCTCCCAAGTGCTGGGATCACAGGCATGTGCCACCACACCTGGCTCCAACTAAATATTCTTAAGCAGGCCTACAACATAAATGTCATCTTATTTTGGATTTACATACATATACCTGCTGATGTTTAAGAACATCCCTTTTTATTCTTTTACATTTTTTCATACTGAAGATTGAACCTTGAACCTTTGCACTAAGTATATCCCCAGCCCCTTTTATTTTTTTATTTTTATATTTTTATGAGACAGGGTCTTGCTAAATTGCCCAGGCTGTGCTCCAACTTGTAGTGTTATTGCCTCAGCCTTCCAGTGCACCAGAATTACAGGTGTGCCCCACCATGTCTGGCTAAAAAACTTTTTATTGTATAATACTTGATCCTTAAAGATAAACATATTATGAAGTACTATGATAAAATAAATACCTATTGCGTCAATATTGCTGGAATCAAAAGCCATACTGAAGTTTTGTTGAAATTTGATAGTTTTCTGGGTATTTTATAGCCAGGGGATAAATTTGTGAAAGAAGTATTGGATGTTTTTATCTTTTTAATTAAGAGATACTATTTCACTGATTATATATTTTTTCTCTGAGTATCATAAGATATTCCTTTATATGTTTTATTTTCCTTTGCTTTAATAATTTTGTATCAAAAATTATATTTATTGAGCATGATTATTTCCATTAAAATTTGGAATATGGTTTTTTAAAGGAAGAGATTTTCTCTCTCAGATGGGAAAGCAAAGTGCTATTGGTAAGTAGAAGTATAAAAGTCAATATATAAGATATTGATATAATTAACAGGTTTTTAAAAAGCAATGTTATAGGCCATTGGGTTGTTATACTATTAATGGTTAAATTATATCATGATCTAATCAGACATTGTAATCAAAATTTTACTGGGAAATCACTTTTAATTCAAAATATATACTTATCTATTTGAGAAAAACTCACTCATCTGAATTGGAAAAAAAGCTATCTTTTATAGTCTCTACTTAAAATAACTATGAAAGGGTTTATTTCTGCAGGTATTTGTAATATTTAATTTCTAGAATCATAATCATTGAAAATTTTATCAGTACTGATGAAAGTCAAAACCTTTTTTATTTAATTTGTTTTTGTTTTGAGACAGGGTCTTACTATGTACTTCAGGCTGGCCTTGAACTCGCTCTGTAGCACAGGCTGGCCTCAAGCTCATGGTAGTCTTCCTTCTTCAACCTCCCAAGTACTGGGATTACAGATGTGAGTCACCACATCTGGCTCAAAGCTCTATTTTTTTTAATAGATTCTTTTTATCCTTAAAAAAGGTTGTCTAAAGTAACATAGCTAATCTAAAGTACAGCATTTACTGTAAAGTCCAATCAATTCTTTCCTTGATTTATATGGTTGTATTGCAAATACAAATAGATAGTTTCCTAAACAGTAGTCCTTGGATAGCACAGAGTTGGGAATCCTAAGCCTAGAGTAGACATTATTAATCAGTTGTGATAACTTTCCCTACCTACCCTTTGGGCATAGTGTATCCTGATATGTAATCCACTATTGGAGCTGAAAAGACTATTCTGATGAAGTCTGATTGCCCTATTAACTTTAGTTTTATAATTCTGTTATACAGAGGCAGTCACTACAATTTCTCTGTATGAAGAGGTTTGTTACTTAAATTTAGAGGCCACAGCTAGATAATAAAAATAAAAATGTAGAAGACTAAAATTCTTTTTACCTGTGTTAGAAATCTTTTTTTTTACTCTTATCAAAATGTCATATACTTAGGCAAAATTCAGAAAATCTAAGTGTATACTCATTGAACTTTCACATGCTAAATATCCTTGCAACTGGTTCTCAGATTAAAAAAAAACAAACTTAATCATATTCCAGAAAGCCCTTATTGCTTTCAGTTTTCCATTGCTGGGACAAAATACCTGATATAAACAACTTAAAGAAAGAAATGTTTATTTTGACTCATAATTTCAGAGGTTCCATTGTGTTAGGCCTGTGGCAAGGGAGATAAACCATGGCAGAAGGACATTGTAGAGAAAAGCTGCTCACCTTATGGCAGGCTAGAATCAGAGTGAAAGGGAAAGAGCCCAGGAAAGAGGAAGGGATTGAGGACAAGAACATATCCATCAAAGACTTGCTGTCAGTGACATACTTTCTCCAAGTGTGACTTACCTCTTAATAACTCGTTCAGCTATGAACTCATCAGTGGTTTAATCTCCTGATGAGTTAGTGTCCTTGTGATTCAGTCACTGCTTTTGGCCCACCTCTGAACCTTACTTCATTGGAGATAAAGCCCTGAATGAACTTGAGTCTTGGGGGAAACATTTCTTTTTCTTTCTTTCTTTCTTTTTTTTTTTGTACCAGGGATTGATCTCGTGTCCTTGAGCTTGCAAGGCAGGTGCTGGAACCACTTAGCTAAATCCCTGGTCCAACATTTCATATTTAAACAACAGCAGCTTTCTTTGGATAAAATCCCTTCCCACAGTCACCACTAAGTGACCATGAAAAAGTAAGGAAGTGTTTCCAGGGCTATAGGAGATCTGCAATGTATCTGCCAATATATTTGATGAAATTTGCTAGTAAAAGACTACTCAAGTGAAAAGCCTAGTGTGCAGCCTTTCCTAACATTAGAAGAGGTCATCATCTAGTTCTAATATACAATAGATATCAGACTGATATAAGGCATTTGTTGAGTTTTCTTCTTAACTGTAGGATGTCTTTTTTATTATAACTCTGTTCTATGATTTGCCTCATACATATCCATTTTGTTTCATATCTTTGTTTTTTTGGGGGATGTGTGCAGAGGATCAAACTCAGGACCTTGTGCTTGTGAGAAAGGCAGCAGAACCACTGAGCTAAATCCCTGGCCCAATATCTTTGTCTTTTGGATATCTTATCTGTAGACTGTCAAATATTATATGATAAATATTTAAATTTTACTCTCTATGTAGCAAAAAACATTCTTCATTTAATTTCTAATGAGTAAATTAATTTTTATTAAAATACTCAGCTTGATAGAATAGTAATTCCAGATAGTTCACATTAAATTTTTTTTTCTAGTATTAGACGTCAATGTAACAGAAGCTCAAGTTTGTCTAAGTATAGAAGTTTGCACTATCAGACTGCCACCACCTGAGGTACCACATATTTGATTTCTATAATTTACTGTATTTACTACGTATTTATTATATATTTCTTTTACTAATATGCTATTAGATTTTAATTTTCAACAGAGAGTGATAGGAAAGTTATTTAAATGTGTGTCCGATTTATTTCACTTAAGAGTGTGGTCTCAAGGTACATCCATTTAGCTAGAAATGCTTCAAGTTTATCCTCTTTTGTGGCAGAGTAGTACCCCATTGTATAAAAAAAACCCATATCCTTATCCATTCATCAGTTGATGAGCATTTGGGTTGTTCCCAACATCTAGCTATTACAAACTGCTGCTATAAACATGAGTTCAGCCCTTAGTTTTACAATTAAAACATTCAGGGAAGTATTTGAAACAATAATTTTCTGATTTCTAAACTTTAGATAGTGTTAAACTTTAAAATAGTATTTTTCTGGAAGTCATTTAAATGTTTAGAGAGGAACTTAAACTGCTATTTTACTGGTTGATAAATTGAGATTATAACAGAATACACAGTTACAAGAGGGATGTATTTCAGAAAAGCATCTGTAATCTTAACTGTTTCCCATGAAAAATTTGGGAATTGAGCACCTGGAAATAAATTTGTGTTTGTTTTATAGTTAACTATTCAATGTCATTATGGGAATATGCAAGGTACTAATGGAAGTCATCATTTCTCCTGAAAGTTTTCACCTAGATCAGAAGAAAAAGCACATACATACAAATAAACTAAACTAGAAGTTGAGAACATTTACTGAACAGTGGTTAATATTCGCACAACCTCAAAACCAGTGTAGGCTTAGAATCACATTAAAATTCCCAGTTCTGCACTTAACAGCAGTGCTATTTGGGCATGTTACTTGATCTCCCTAAATTAGTTTTCCTCGTAAATTGGAGATAATGATGTCTGTCTCATAGGATTGTGAGGAAATTAATAGAATAAAGTACATTATTAAGTGATTCATGTAGTGTGTGGTATAAAATAAAGGTTCAAATATTATGGCTATTATTGTTTTATAAGTAAATGAATTGAAACATCAGATAATTGCTCTGCATCATAAAGGTCAGTAACAGATTCAGTATTTAGGGTTTGTCCTTTAATTTTATTCCTTTTACTGTATTATACTTTCTTCACTTATATAGTCTGCCTTAGTTTCTTTTCTTGTTGCTGAGACAAAATATCTGAACCCAAATTTAGAAGGGGAAAGGTTTATTTAGCTAACGATTTGTAGAAAATTCAGTCACAACTGGCTGGCTCCGAGGCAGGGCTTGGCAGAGGGGCAACAGGCAGCAGAAAAGAGCAAAAGCAACAAGGGACCTTAATGCATCTTTCTGCCACTTTTATCTTATCCAGACTACTGGGATTAGGGTAGGGCCAGACCAATCAGTGTAATAATCACACACCCTTAATCCCAGTATCACAGACTCTAGATTCAGCCACTTTTGAAAAAGCCACCTATGACCACATGAGGCTTTGGAGACCCAAACCATAGCGTTCTTCCCTTGGCCCCACAAAGACTCATACATTCCTCTATGCAAAAGACATTTAGTCCATCTCTAAGACTTCCAGAGACCTAACATTTTCAGCATTGCTGAAAATTCCAAAGTCTCCTCTGAGATTTAAGGCAAACTCTTAGCCTCAAGCCCTCATACAAATGAAAAGAAAGATAAACATTTCTAACCTTCAGTGGCACAAGATAGATATTTCCATTCCAAGAGTTACAAACAGAGAGCTACAAAGGAATATGACCAAAGCAAGTCTAAAATCCAACAGGGCAAACATTAAATCCCACAGTTCCATTTCTAGCATCCCCAGAAATCTGTGGGTGGCTCCTCCACCTCTACTGCACTGCCAGTGGTTATAGCTCCCATGGCTTCTCTCTGGGGCTGGCTCTGCTCCCTACATGTAGTTTTCCTTAGATGACCCACATTCCTGGTTTCTCTAAACTTCTGGGGCCTCCAGTGTACCTTCAGCTTCATAGTCACAGCCTCACACACTGCTCTTTGAGGTCACACTTCCTGGCCTCCCAGGCCTTCTGAAATCTGGCTAGAAGCCTTCATGACCCCCATGACTCTTGCATTCTTCATATGCCTAAAACCAGAACCACACAGATGATGCCAAAGTCCTCCATCGACTAGAGCAGTAGCCAGGCTTCCTTTTCTCTTGGCTGAAGGGGTTGAATGCCTCTGAGCCAAATTTCAAGCAGCAACTTCCCTAGGTTGCCTTCATCCTGGAACATGGTGCCCTGGGGCTCTCTTCTCAAAGGAAAGTTCTTCACTTTTGCAATTTTTAGGTTAAAAAGGGTGGAGTCTTTCTTCTGCTTGTGATGTCCTCAGGCCATCTTTTTACTCCTGTTCCTTCTCAGCAATCAAGGTCTCCTGCGCTCTATCTTTAAAAGCTGCAACTTTACTGGGCTTTCCTTTCTGGCCAAACTCAAACCATTTTAAATCACTCTGCTTGCCTCTTTGCTCTTGACTCTCAACATAGATCTGGCTAAAAGCCCCCAACAGCATCCATGCCATCACCTCAACATTAGAAAGCCTTGGAATTTTTTCTACCAGATTAGTCTGCTGCCCTTAATCTCAGTCTCAGGCAGACTCTGGACATGAGCAAAATGCAGACAAACTTTCTACCAAGGCATAGTACATACACATCATCTGGAGCCCAGCAGCCAGTAGCCAGT
>NW_022900942.1:11531472-11566739 GCF_012274545.1 Fukomys damarensis | reverse complement strand
CATAGTACACCATCTGGAGCCCAGCAGCCAGTGTAGTCCTTCTTTCCAGCAGAAACCTCCTGAGCCTGGTCTTTACTGGCTTTCTGCTCTTCTGGGCTCTAACCAGAATCTCCTATACAATACATTCTAAGGCATTCCAGCTCTACTTTTTCAGCTGGCATCTCTGAACCTTTCCAAACTCTTCCCCTTCCCACAAGTCAGTTCCAAGGGCTCCTAAACCACAGGAACAGTCAGGAGCAGCCCCACTCCTGATACCATGTTCTGTCTTAGTCATTTTTCTTGTTGCTGAGACAAAATACCTGACAAAGTTAAAAAAAGGAAAGGTTTATTTAGTTTACAGTTTGTAGAAAATTCAGTCCACAACTGGCTGGCTCCAAGGCAGGGTAGCTTGGTAGAGGGGCAATAGATCATGGCAGCAGAAAACACCAAAAGCAACAGGGGTCCTTAGCAGCATCTTTCTGCCCCTTTTATCTTATTCAGACTACTGGGATTAGGGTGGGGCCAGACCAATCAATGTTAATAATCACACGCCCTTAATCCTAGCATCACTTTAGATTCAACCACTTTTGAAAAAAACCACCTATGACCACATGAGGCTTTGGGGGGACATCAAGTTACTATTGGGGAGGTACTGGGGATCAAACTCAGGACCTTGCAGTTGCAAGGCAGGCATGATTCCACTGAGCTAAATCCCCAGCCCTGGGGGGACATCAAGACCCAAACTATAACATGATCTTTCATTCCAATTTGTATGCCCCACAGTTTTTTGTTTATTTATTGTTTTTCTGTGGCACTGGAAACTGAACCCAGGGCCTTACACTGGAGCTACATCCTTAGCCCTTTACATTTCTATTTTGAGGTAGTGTCTTGCTAAGTCATTAAGTTGCCTAGGCTGGACTCAAATTTGCCATCCTCTTTTCTGAGCCTCCCAGAGTGTTGGGATTACAGGTGTTCACCACCATATCCAGTTCCCATATATGTAGTAAAAACACAGTTAAATAACTGTTTTGCAATGTAAAGGTTTATAGGAACTGTATTACTTTCGGGTTTCAGATAGAAAGCAGGTATCTAAGGGATTTTTTTGTTTGCTTGTTTGTTTGGAGACAGGGTCTCACTATGTAGTTGAGACTGATCTGGAACTCACTATGTAGCCCTGGCTGGTCTCAACCTCACAGTGATCCTCCTGCCTCAGCCTCCCTAGTGCTGGGATTACAGGAGTGCACCACCATGCTAGGCTAATTTGAGGGATTTTTATCTTTGAAATAATTTGAATAATTGAATTATGTTATACTATTTTATTCTTCAAATCATTTCCTTTCTTGATTTCTCAGAAGTGACTTCTTTTGTGAAATCTACCATTTGTTCATAGTTCTTTATCTTAATCTCATTAGATGTTTCTATTTCCTGTAGTTCAGTTTTCAGTCCTCTTGTCTTATCTTTAGCAGGCTTATCCACCTCAGTGGCTTCATTCTACCCACCAAATACTTCCCGTATATTCTTACAGTTCTTCAGGAGGACTGGCTGAGGAGTGAATGGTTAAAGTGCAGGGCAAAAATCCACAGGCTCTGTGAGGAGTGGATGATTAAACAAGAACTTTAGATTGGTTAAGCATATTGTATCTGGCTGTTGTCCTTCCTATTTTCCCAAAGAAACTGCCTAGACTTGAGCCAGTCCCTTGCCCCAACTGCTTTTCTTCTGTTTTTCTCTCTTACACTGCTATTCTAAATAAAATCCTGAGAGTTCTCAGCTTCACAGCTACTCCTGGGATTCTCCCCAACACTGGGTGCTCTCAGTTGAGGCAGCCCCTCTGGCCCTCTTGGTGACTGAAATATATTTTCTCTGAGTCATCTGTTATCCTCTGTGCCACCATAGAGGCATAGAGCAAGTCCTCTCTTGGACACTTTCACAGGAGTTATACCAATACTAAGAGTCAGTTATATCTAAAACTGAATCCCAGCCCCAAATCTGTTTCTCCTTTGTATTATTATTCTTTTGGCTCCAGGACTGGCATCAAAAGCCAATAAATTGAATTCCTGGAGATTTCAGGGTCAACTCTTCACCTAAGTTATGTCCTCTGTCCATTTTGTCTTTAATAGCCTATTTTGTTCCTATAACTGGTTCCTGTCTGTCTCCATTTCCATTGCTCCTATTAAAACCCCATTCCTTTGCCTTCGACCATTCAACTGGTCTCTATATGGGCATTCTTAGTTCCTCTCTTCCCCTTCTGGTTTATTCTTTAATTCTTCCTCAGAGTGTCAACAGAATTCTTTTTCTAAATTAAATATTCCCAACTTAAATATCTCTTAAGTATCCCAACATTGCTTGGAAAATTAAGTCTGAATTTTTTAGATTAGCATTATAAAAGGAGGAAGATTTATTTTGTACTTTCTTATCAATATGATTTTAGTCACATAAGGATACTTTATAAATATTTGTTAAGTAAAAAAAATACAAGGTGTTATTCTCCTGGGATGTGTGGTGAATAGTTGGGTAGCTTGTCAGCCTTTAGTATAACCTGGTTTGAGAGACACCAGTATAAGTAAGTGCTGGTATGTGGGTATCCCAGAAGCAGTTCATTGAGTCTCTGAATAGTATTGAAAATACTCAGAAGACATAAACTCAAGCTATGTTGTGGCAAAGCAGAAAAAGTACTATAGCCAAGTGTTACAGCTCAGTGTCACAGCCAAGTGCAACAGCTATGAGGCACAGCTGAGTGTTACAACTCAGTGTTACAGCTCTGAGCTGAGGTTATCACAATTTGAGGACTCAAGAATCTGATGGTCACTCGAAGAGTTGAGAAAAATGGTTATTATGCTGGTGGACTTAGTGGAGCTTGTACTTTGAAGTCTGAGCACCCTACCAGAAATGAGGGCTTCCTTATATACGGATCTACAAGTTAGGCAAGCAGGCTCACTGAAGCAGAGGACCAGAGTTACAGGAGATTCCTAAAACACATGCCCTGTGAGCATGCTCACTGAAGCAGAGGGCCAGAGTCAGGAGATTCCTAAAACACATGCCCTGTGAGCATGCTCACTGAAGCAGAGGGCCAGAGTCACAGAACATTCTTTGAAGGGGGAGAGCTTAATAGAACATTCTTATAACAGGGTGGGGCTAACAGAACATTTTCTAAGAGTGGGGCTAACAGAACATTCTTATAATGGGGCGGGGCTTAACAGAACCATCTTTTAAAGGGTGAAATTTAACAAAACATTCTTGTAAGGGGCAGAATTGATATCCTCATAAAGAGGCAGAGCTTAACTGAACATTCCTTAGAGGAACTGAGCCAATAGAACATTTAAACAGTTATAGAACATTTTAATACTTGGACAGGAGTGCTGCCCAGCAGCACAAACTGTTACATTTCTGGAACAAATCATTCTGTGGGAAAACAAACAAACAAAATGGAGGCAAGGCATGGGCTTGTCTTATTGTATAACATTGCCCTGTCAATGTAAGTAGGTGTATGTGAGAACCCATAAACATCTGAACCAGATACTTACCTTTCTGAATTTTGTTTTAGGTTGTTTTCCTTTGGTCTAGTCACCCCCACGTTCCCCAACCTTTTCTGACATCTGACATTCACGGTTCCTTGCCCTAACCAATTATTTCTATCACATAGTTTAGGCAACTGAGCTCTATTTATTTATTTATTGAGACATGTTCTCACTGTAACTTGTGACAATCTTCCTACCTCAGACTCCTGAGTGCTGGGATTACAGGCCTGCAGCACCCCACCTGGCAGCAACTGATTTCTTAAGCACAATACAGCAAAACATTTCTTTCTTTTTTAACATTTATTTCATATATAGGATGCCATGTATCCTTATTTAATCTGAGTAGCCTTATGTACTCTTATTCTCTCTCTCTCTCCCTCCCTCTCTCTCCTCACTCCCTCCCTTTCTCTCCCCTTCTCTCTCCCTCCTTGTCTCTCTCCATATATATATATATAATTAGAAGAGCCATAGAAATCCTGAGAAGAATCAGCCACCAGATATAGAAGAAATGAGCCTGACTGGGGCCTGTAAGACTGTGGCTGATAAGAGTCAGATAAATCAGACTGTGGTCAATGTTTTAAGCAAGCATATCATTAAGATTCTAATGAATTTTGTAAGCAGTAAAAAATGGAGTTCCTTGAAAATTCCAGGAAAAAGAAGGATAGAACATTGTTGCCCAGAGTCCCTATGGTGATTTAAAAGAGGATGAAGAATTGTGACCATTCTTTCTAATCTTAATATAGTATTCCTTTCACCCATTAATATTTCATTTCTTTATCTCACTTGAAGTCTCCTGTATCTATTTAGAAAACATCCCCCAGGAGACTTTGCAGGTTGAGAAAACTGTAAGTGGCAAACTCTTATTGGCTATGTACAAGCTGAAATACCACTTAGGTAGGAAACCTGAGGAATAAGAAAAGAGAATTCTAGGAGTCTGAAAGGGAATATAAAAAGGAAATTAAGCATTAGTGCTGTGATCTATCCTCTAAAAGATCAGGTAGAAGCATAACTTCCTTATATTCTACTTAAAAATACATAGTTTAAAAATTAAGCTATTCACAAAAATCAACAAATGCTGGTGAGGACATAGGGAAAAGGAACCCTTTTATGATGATGGTAGGAATATAAAATAGGACAACTGCTGTGGAAATTAGTATTGAGATTTCTCAAAAAAACAAAAATTCCATTTGATCCAGCTATTCTCCTGGGTATATTCCCCAAGGAGTTAAAGACATCAAACTATAGTGATACATACATAATGTTTATAGCAGTGCAATTCACAATAGCTAAACTTTGAAAACAGCAGGTCAATCGACGAATGGAAAAAGAAAATGTGGAATATATACAATAAAATTTTATTAAGTCATAAAGTTGGAAAATGGATGGAAGTTGAGATAAGAATATTAAGTAAAATAAGTCACACAGAAAGTTAAATTTTTCATGGTTTCTCTGAGAAACCCAAAATATAGATAAAGAGTAAAATAAAGGAAGACTTTTTAGAGATGGGGGAGGTTTGGGAGGGGGAAGTTTGGGGGGAAGGGGAATCAAAATTTATCAAGATATGTTATATACATACATACATACATACCAATTCCCCAAACTAATGTAAATATTTTGTATTACAAATATATACCAGCAAGGGCTGGGGATTTAGCTCAGTGGTTCCGGCGCCTGCCTTGCAAGCACAAGGACCTGAGTTCGATCCCTGGTGCCAAAGAAAACCAAATATATACCAGCAAAAAAGAAGCTGTTCTATAAAATATAAAAACTGTTGAGAAGGGATTCAAATTTTTATAAATTAATATAGCAAAAAAGTGAAAACTGGTTGACATTAAGTACAAAATAGTAGGGCCCGGGGATTTAGCTCAGTGGTTCCAGCACCTGCCTCGCAAGTTCAAGGACCCAAGTTTGATCCTGACTACAAAAAAAAAAAATATAAAATAGTTTTGGTTTGGAGAATAAAAGGGAAAGCATGAAATACCTGATATACTGTACAAAGGCAAAACAAGGTGTGCTGCAACGTTGATCATAACATACATATAAAGTGTTTATAAGTGATTCAGTAAGTTAAATCTTTACAAATACTTTATAACCAACTATGTGTGTAAAGATATATAATAAAATTGCTTTTTCTTTGACAAATTCTTTGATGACTTACATGTTAAAATCTTATTTCAATTAAAGCTAAAGGAATTTGATATTTCTCAGAGTACTTTAGAGAATTTTCATACTAAGAAGACGGCTGTCATTGAGAGACATTCCATTTTGAGCAACTGGTGCTATATTTTGCCAAGGTGAGATTTAAATTTGTAATTTCTAGGATGGGCTCAAATTATAGGGGTTTTTTTTTCTTACTTTGCTACTTTAATATTTCTATGTGCAAAAATATAGGCCATTTGGATGAATTTGAAAAGCCAAATTATAACTTTGAAAACATATTGGAATAATATAATTACATAAGCCGTAAATTTTCTTTATTAATTACTAAAATGATTTTATTATACATTTACATTTTTATTAGTTTTAGTTTCAAACAATACATTTTTTAGATTTCTCATTATAACTATCCTAATTATGAAATGAAAACTTTATGATATTTGTACCTAGTAATGGTCCATTATAGTTTTATATGAGCCAAATTTTATTTATATTCTCTAGAGCATATAACTTGTATAACTACTGAGATGAAATTTTAGCTTGCTCAGGAAAATTAACTAATTAACTGGTATTATACACATAGTTAAACATTGTAGCAGGAAATAATAGGGAACAGATGTAACTGATTTCTTCTACTCTTAATAGACTTTTCCTTAAAGTCTGATTATTATCAGGCAAACTTTCTTGTAGCTGTTTGCCCCAATTCATTTTAGTTTTTCCTAATAATTCCAGTTGTTAACATTTAATATAAATAAAGATTATATATGACAAGTTCATAGGTAACTTTATTCTCAACAGTGAAAAGTTGCAAGCTTTTCC
The DNA here is from genome assembly GCF_012274545.1 of Fukomys damarensis. NCBI lineage: Eukaryota > Metazoa > Chordata > Mammalia > Rodentia > Bathyergidae > Fukomys > Fukomys damarensis. The sequence goes on along the minus strand of NW_022900942.1, from coordinate 11,560,269 downwards.
TCTAAAATCAGGAAAAAGACAAGAATGCTCACTTTCATGATTTCTGTTTATCACAGTACTGAAAGTCCTTGTCTGCAATTAGGCAAGACAAAGAAATGAAAGGAATCTAAATTGGCTGGGCATGGTGGTACATACCTGTAATCCCAGCACTCAGGAGGCTGAGGCAGAAGGATTGCCATGAGTTCAAGGCCAGCCTGAACAACACAGCAAGATCCTGTCTCAAAAAACACCCATGTTTATAGCAGCACGGTTTGTAATAGCTAAAATTTGGAAACAGCCCGATTGCCCATCAACTGGAAACTGGATAAAGATGTGGGGTTTTTAAAAATATATAATATGGAGTACTACTCAGCCATAAAGAATGAGAAACTAGAGATATTTATAGCTAAGTGGACGCACATTGAGGCCATACTCAAGTGAAATTAGTAAGACTTATATGTAAATACCAAATAGTTCCTCTAGTATGAAAAACTAAAAGTGTAAATAAGGATCAAAATGCATAATTGATATTGTGTAATAGGAAGAAAAGGTCTAAAAGAGTAGAGGAAGTGGGAGGGGTAAGAAGAGGTAAAAAGGGAAAAGAAAAAATATGTGAAAAGGGAAAATATGGAAACAGTGTCTTTGTAAACAGGGAAGGGTGGAGGGGGTGCAGGGAGGGCTGGGGAATGGGGAAAATAAGAATCAAGATAAGTCATGTAAAGGTACAAGATCCCTATGATGAATGTAACTGTATTATACCTAAACTGTACCAATGAACTTAATTTAAAAAACAAAATAAAATAATAAAAGGAATCCAAATTGAAAGGAAGGAGTTAAAAGGTCCCTGTTTGCTGATGATCTGATGTTTTATATATACACAGAACCATAAAGTCTCCATCAAAAATACAAAAATCATTAGTACTTCTGTATCCTAATAATTAACTATCTGAAAATAAATCAGGAAAACAACCCCATTCACAGTAGCTACAAAAAAAAAAAAAAAAAAAAAAGTCCGTAGAAGGGGATGAAGAAAAAAAAACTTAGAAGGGGATGATGGAAAAATAAAAGAACTAAAATATATTATGTACATGAACCAACTCCCTAAGATGAGTGAAATTATGCAAACATACTTATAAAAAATAAAAACTGAAAAAAATCCTTAACACAAAAGGAAATCCTATCATTTTGGAATAACATGGATGTGCCTGGAAGACATTATATTAAGGGAAATAAACCTGAAAGAAAGACAAATACCACATAATCTCATATAAGGAATCTAAACAGAGTAGAATAGTAGTTAACAAAGCCTGGGGTGGGAATGAAAAAGCAGATTAGGGAGTGTGGCTCAAAGGATACAGAATTTCAGTTAGATAGGAGAAGTACAGTGAAGAAATCTGTTGTACAACATGGTAGAACTATAGGTAATAACATTGTATTTAATTCTTGAAAAATCAAACTTTTGCTGGGCATGGTAGCACAGACCTGTAATCCCAGCACTCGGGAGGCTGAGGCAGGAGGATCACTGGGAGTTCAGACCAGCCTGTGCTGCATAGTGAGTTCCAGGTCAGTCTCAACTACATAGACCCTGTCTCAAAGCAAACAAACAGACAAAATCACAAATTTTTAAGTATCTCCACCACAAAATGTATATATATATATATATAAGGTAGTGCATGTTAATTACCTTGATTTAGCTATTGCACAGTGTATACATATTTCAAAATATCTTGTCATATATGGTAAATATATGTACTCCTTATTTGCTAATTAAGACAAAAGATTTAATACAATGTTTGGAACTAGCAGCAAATTATTTATTTGTTATTTATACAGATAATGAAATGGTTGCTTTTTGAATACTTTCTAAATCAGATAGTTAATTTACCAAACTATATTTAAGCATTGAAATCTAATATTTCACAAACTCTTATTTTTCACAGTATGAAAATGGGACAAATAATAAATATTCTTCATGCTATCCCTGCTGACTGTCCATTCCACTCATTCAAAGATTTCCAGATGCACTGGGATAACTTGGTAGGAACAGAAATATGTATTACATTAAGAAGTTATTTGATTTCATTTCTTGTAATTTAACCTGTTTAGCTTTCTCCAAGTCGATTTAAATTTTGTGCTTAATTTTTAGTATGGCTATAAACTTCCAGAAGATGATAGAAATAATACAATATACTGCAACATCTACTTCAAAATGATCGGAGAAAGGGCTTTCACATATCCTTTTTGCAATAGTGCTTGTAGGAAATGCCCTCTGCCCACCTTGATGGTCTTGCTCTGCTCCATGATGTCATATTTAAGTGAAATTAGTTTTCCTCCACTTCTCACCGGCACAAGTGTTTTGGGTTTTGCTTAGACTTTTCATATTTCATTTGAGTATGAGCTTAAAAATAATTTGTTTCCTTAAATACAGTTTCAACAATTTAGAGAACAAAAGAAAAATTGTGTAGGCACACAAAATATTTACATATTTGTTTCCCAGTAGAAAGTGAGAAATCCAATGATTATTCTTAACTAAGGGCTCCCTCTAGTGGTATTTTGGATATTTTTGAAAGCATTGAATGAAATCAATTAATGATTGTTTTTTGAAAAGATTATTCCTTAGGCAAAGTTTAGAGAATTTGACTTAATGGATTGCATTCATTGAAGAAAATACCTTTAACAGTATTTCTAAAAAGCCACGCATGAAAACAAGAGCACAATTACTCATGCGGACATCTTAAATCTTAATTAGAATTCTGATTAGCTAGAGTTTAGAAATGACAGCGCCAGCTGTTTTTCTTACCCAGATCTCCACAGTAAAACTGAGGATGACATATACCAGTTATTCTTCTTTTTTTAGATGCCAAGATATTATTCCAAGTTATTTCTCATCACAAGAGGTAACTGCTTTCCTCAAAGTACTACTTTTGGAATTTGAATATAATCAATATGTGTTGTTTCTCTGTACTGAAGTTTTCACTGCTGTTGGAACTACAACCCGTTCATTGTTCACTAATGCATTTATTTTTATCTGTAAGTGTTACAGAAGGAATTGGTAAATGACACATGCAGAGAGACGCAGAATGGACGTAAAATAACAAAAGGTTTATTTTGTTGACAAAAGGTCTATTGATCCCACTCAACAAAGGCAGTGGCAGAGATGGACTCCCCACTGGGTTACAGCTCCTTCTTTTATAGGGTTTTACAGTCATGACCTCATTCAGGTTGCTACATTTCATTCTCTCAGGTAGCATTACCCATATACAAATCACTCACAAGACAATTAACTTTAATCCAGTGTAGCATTTTTTTGAGGTTAGAAAGCTTACCTTTAAGATTCATCTATTCTACCCCAGGGGAAGGGGGTGTTCAAGATCAGAAAAGTAAAGTTAAACAATTATTCTTTTCATTTTGACACTTTCACAGTCATGTGACTCACAAAACTTTGGAGCTCAGGATCGCCTCTCTCCATGTGCCCTGTTATCTCGGGCCGAGGCCAGATGTTCCATTCTATGGTTAATGCCTCTGGCATCTGTTAATTTTGGACTAAACAGAGTAGATTTTAGTTAGAAGAGCAGAAGTCATCCTACATTTTCCTAACATTTTGTAGGTCTTTGGTTATTTACAAAAGTTGTCTCTATCAAGAGTAATATGGTTTTTCTTAAAAATCTTTGGATTGTTTTAGTTTGTCAATTTAGAAAGCCATATAATAAGGGCAAAGTGAATTATGATTTTTTGTTTTGTTTTGTTTTTTTGAAACAGGGTCTCACTGTAGTCCAGGCTGGCCTTGAACTCACTAAGTAGTTCAGGCTTGCCTCAAACTCATGGTGATCCTCCTGCCTCAGCTTCCCAAGTGCTAGTATTACAGGTGTGCACCGTCATACCCAGCCTTAATTATGCATGTTGTATCAGAGCATTATGTCGTTCCTCATAAACATATACAATTATTGTTAATAAAAATATTTTTAAAAATAGAATGAAGGTGTATGAGATAAGCAATATAAAATAGGATTTACTTTTTTTTTTTTGTACTGGGGATTGAACTCAGGACCTTACGCCTGTAAGGCAGACATTGTGCCACTTAGCTAAATCCCCAGCTATTTATGTATATTTTTAACATTGATATCTAAATGTTTTTAATTCCATAAAATTGCTATCTCATATGTACAAATGCATTCACATTGTTCTTTAACTTTGTATAGATATCCTCTCAGTTGCATTAGAAGTCAGCCCATACAGTTCTTCCCAAGGGTAGATTTGGAAGGTGTGTTGAAAAGTTTTCTTTCAGATTTAAAATCTAAACTGCCTCATATATGTGGATTTCCCATAAAGATGACAAATAAGCCATGCTACTATACAAAGGAACTAACCAAACCTCAAATACAGGTAAGAGATGTTTTTAATCTTATCTAGTTCAAGACGTCATGCACTTGTCTTGCTTGGTTCTTTTGCCTTCTCTTATATAATTGTTCAAGGACTCCTTTCTCTCGGTTTAGTGTTTCTCTGATCCTATTTTTTATTATATTTAACCATTTGTTCCTGCCATTTGTTATTATTGTATTTAGCATGGTATTATGGTAGCTGTTCACTGAACTGTTTCACCCCCACAAAGCTGTTGAAGATTAAAGAGGGAGTTTGTGAGGATGACTTATCTGGAGAGATTGTTCCATCAGTGCAGGCTCAGTATCTCCCATGGCAAGTCAGTGTAGGGCTTCTCTGGTCTCATTAAGAAACTGATGTAATTGGCTGTTTCTAGATGAAGAAAGAAGGAATAAAAAGAAGGAATATGGTCATTTAAGGTTGTTCTACACTCTAGAATTTGTCAGAACAAAGGAGTAGAAGTCTTAATGAAATTGATTCAGAATTTTGTTTATTGTTTTTCATTATTGTCTGCACTTCAGAGTTTTTATTTTTACTGAAGCTAAAAAAAAACGCTTTGGGGAAAGGAGAGGTGATTCCTCTGGCTTTTGTTCCCATCCACACTTTTAAATCCATTTGTATGGAGCAAAGTAGAGTACATTTAGAAAAGTACACTAACGTACAGCTTAATAAATAATTGTCACATGCTCATGTAACCAAAATCAAGTAAAGGCTGGGGATTTGGCACAGTGGTTCCACTGCTTGCCTTGCAAGCATAAGGGCCTAAGTTCAATCCCCAGTACAAAAAAAAATCAGGTAAAAAACTAAAACAGGAGCCACCTTTTCGCATCTTTCTACATACTCCATCCCTCTCAATACACATGCACAAAGGTAACCACTGTCCTGACTTCTTTGGGAATTATTTCTTGTTCTCTAAGGATGTATCAAATAAGAATATATCCTTAAGCACCATATTTTAGTTGTGTCTGCTTTTGAACTTTATGCAAAGGAAATCCTAAAAACTGTGTTCCTTTATGTCTGGCTCTTTTAACTCAATATCATATTTGTGACATTCATCTGTGCTGTTTCACTTAGCGTTAGTCAGTTCACTTTCATTTTATTATTTGATTATACCATACTTTATTCATCCAGAATACTATTGATGGACATTGGTTTAATTCTCTTTGAAGGCTATTCCTAGTAATGCTGCAAGGAACATTCCTGTGGATGTACCCTGGGCACATCCACATGAATGCTTTAGTACCTATGCCATACTATTTTCTAGATTAGTCATGCCAGTTTAAGTAATTGTGCTCCCTTCTGCCAGGCAGTGTAAGAGTTTATATGCCTCCCCACATCCTTGTCTGTGCATGGTATTATTAGCCTTCACTTTCAGTAGTTCTGGAAAATCTATTAATTATTGTGTTTTTGATTTGCATTTTCTTGATTATTAATGAAGTTGAACACCTTTCCTTGTGTGTGTGTGTGTGTGTGTGTGTGTGTGTGTGTGTGTGTGTGTATTCTACTTGGATATCTTTTTTTTTCAGTGCCTCTCTACATTTCTCATCTGTGCCATGTGGTTTTTAGAGTTCATTTATAGGTATTCTTAACATATTCCATGTATGAGTTCTTTAACAGTTATATGTATCACATGTATCTTCTTTCATTCTGTAGCATGCCTTCTCATTCTCTTAATGATGTCTTTTAATTGGCAAAGTCTTAATTCATCAAGCTTTTCCTTTATGACTGGTGTTTTTGCGTCCTGTTTTGAAAATATACCTGTACCCCCAAATTCAGAAATGTACTATTCTGTAATGTCACCTAATAAAAGGGTTATTTTCTTTCACTCTCATGTAGACCTATAATCCAATTGGAATTTATTTTTATAAAATGGTATGATGTGTGCGATCAGATTTCTTTGTTAAAATAGATATCTCTTTGAGCAATAGTATTGAAAAAACAATTCTTTCTCTAATACTCTGCAGTACCACCTTTCTCATAAATGTGTTTATCTGTGTGGTATTGTCTTGGATCTCTCTTCTTTTTCTTTGGTTTATTTACTTTTCCTTGCACTGATACTATAATTTTAGAATTAGAGTTAATGTTAAACTTAAATTTGTATTTGTTAAAAATTGTGTTACAAGAATAAATTTTATAAGGTTTAAAAAAGCAGATGAAGCATGTTAGCTATTCTTTGTTTTATTAATTGAGTTTATTGGTACATTTAAGGTATACAGTACAATTATGTTCATTATTGGGATCTTGTACCTTTACATGACAGGTCTTGGTTCTCATTTTTTCCCCTTGTCCCTACCCTCCATTCACTCCCTCCTCCCCTCCCCATTTACAAACACTTTATTTCCATTTTTTCATTTCTCATATTTTTTTCTTTTCCCTTATTACCTTTCCCCTACCCTTCCCATTTTCCCTACACATTTAAACTTTTTCTGTCTATTTCACATTGTCAATTATATCATTACAATCTTATGTACTATAATAGTTTTTCACACCAGAGAAACTATTCAGTATTTACACATGTGTGACTTATTTATTTCACTTAGGAGTATATCCTCAATATGTATCCATTTTCCTATGAATGACTCTAATTTCTCATTCTTAATGGCTGAGTAGTATTCCATTTTATAGAAAAACCACATCTTCTTTATCCAGTTTCCAACTGATGGGCAAATGGGCTGTTTCCAAATTTTAGCTATTACAAACTGTGCTGCTATAAACATTGGTGCGCATATATCACTGTGGTATGATTCTTTTAATTCTTTTGGAAAGATACCCAGCAGAGGGATGGCTGGGTCAAATGGAACCTGTAGTCCCAGCTCTTTGAGGTATCTCCATATTGATTTCCATAGTGGTTGCACCAGTCTGCACTCCCACCAACAGTGGATAAGGGTTCCTTTTTCCCCACAACCCCGCCAACATTTGTTATTGATTGATTTCTTTATAGCAGCCATTCTTTGTGTGGTGGGGTGGAATTTCAGTGTTCTTTTCATCTACATGTCTCGAATAACCAGTTATGTGGAACATTTTTTCATATATTTACTTGCTGCTTTTACTTGTTTGTCTGAGAAATGTCTATTCATTTCAGATGCCCATTTATGAATTTGGTCTTTATTTTGGGGGGCTGATTGTTTTGAGTTCTCTATATATTCTTGATAGTAGTCCTTTGTCTGAGCAGCAGCTGCTGAAAACTTTTTCCCACATTGTAGGTTGTCTCTTAGTTCTGTTGATGGTTTCTTTTTCAGTGCAGAAGCTTTTTAATAAGATAAGATCTCACTCGTTGATTCTTTGTGCTAGTTCCGGTGCTACTGAGGATTTGTTCATAAAGTCTTTTCCTATGCCAATGTCTTCAAGAGTTCTGCCTAACTTATCTTCCAGCAAGTTCAGTGTTTCTGTTTTAATGTTTAGATCTTTAATCTACTTGGATTTTAATTTAGTGCATGGTGATAGATAAGGGTCCAGTTTTATTCTTTGGCAGGTAGAAATCCAGTTTTTCCAACACCATTTATTAAAGAGGCTATCTTTCCTCCACTGAGGATGGTCAGCTCCTTTGTCAAAGATGACGTAGCTGAGTACATATGGATTTTTTTGTGTGTGTGTCTTCCAATCTGTTCCACTGATCCTCAGATCTGTTTCTTTGCCAGTACTATGCTGTTTTTATCACAGTGGCTTTGTAATATAGGTTCAAATTAGGAGTTGTTATACCCACTGCCATGTCTCTGTTGCCTAGGATGGCTTTTGAAATTCTAGGTCTCTTCTGGTTCCAAATGAATTTTTAGATTCTTTTTTCTACTTCTGTGAAATCTAGTGTTGGAATTTTGATTGGCATTGCATTGAATCTGTATAGCAGTTTTGGTAGTATGGCCATTTTCACTATATTGATGCTTCCTACCCAGGAGCAGGGGATATCTTTCCATTTTCTTATATCCTCTTCGATCTCTTTTTTCAGAGTGCTGCAGTTTTCACTGTAGAGGCCTTTTGCTACTTTTGTTAGATTGATTCCAAGATACTTCATTTTTTTGGATGCTATTGTAAGAGGAATTGTTTCCCTAATTTCTCTCTCAGTGAGTCTGTTATTTGTGTACAAAAAGGCCATTGATTTTTGGGTGTTGACCTTGTATCCAGCTACTCTGATAAAAGTGTCAATTAAGCCTAGAAGTCTTTTGGTAGAGTTTTTTGGGTCTTCAATGTAGAGTACCATATCATCAGCAAATAATGACATTTTAACTTCTTCCTTTCCTATCTTTATTGCTTTAATTTCTTTCTCTTGTCTAATTGCTATGGCTAATGTTTCCAGAACTATATAGAAGAGGAGTGGTGATAGTGGGCATCCTTGTCTTGTTCCTGATTTTAATGTGAAGGTTTTCAGTTTTTGGTCATTTAATATGATGTTGACTGTTGGTTTTTCATAGCTAGCCTTTATTGAGTTGAGATATAGACCATCTACTCCAATTTTTTGCAGGGTTTGTATCATGAATGGGTGTTGAATTTTGTCAAATGCTTTTTCTGCATCGAGAGGATCATAGGTTTTTGTCCTTGACTCTGTTAATATAGTGTATTACATTTATTGACTTATGTATGTTGAAGCATCCTTGCATCCTTGGAATAAATCTGACTTGGTCAGGATGTATGATCATCTTCATGATCCTCTGAATTCTGTTTGCTAGTGTCTTATTAAGGAGTTTTGCATCTATATTCATTAAGGAGATTGGCCTGTAGTTCTCTTTTTTAGTTGCATCTTTCCCTGGTTTGGGAATCAAAGTGATACTTGCTTCCAGGAATGAGTTTTGGAAGTATTGCTTCCCTTTCAATTTCATTGATAAGTTTGAAGAGCAAAGGCAATAGTTCTTCTCTAAATGTCTTGTAAAATTCAGCAGTGAATCCATCATGACCTGGGCTTTTCGTTTTTCTTTGTTGGTAAATTTTTAATTATGTTTTCAATTTTATTTATTGTAATTGGGGTGTTTAAAATGCTTTTATCTTCTTTGTTCAACTTTGGTAATTCATAAGTATCTAGAAATCTGTCCATTTCTTCTGTGTTTTTCATTTTGTTAGAGTACAGCTTCTCAAAGTAGGTATTGATTATCCTCTGGATTTCTGTTGGATCTGTTGTGACTTCACCTTTTTCATTCCTAATTGCACAGATCTGAGGCTTTTCTTTCCTTTTTTTGATAAGGTTAGCTAAGGGTTTATCAATTTTATTTATTCTTCCAAAAAACCAACTCTTCCATTCATTTATTTTTTGTATTGTTTTCTTAGTTTCCATTGCATTGATTTCTGCTCTAATCTTTATAATTTCCTCTCTTGTTTGAGCTTTGGGTTTTTCTTGCTCTTGTTTTTCTGGGAGTCTAAGATTCATCATTAGGTTTTTTATTTGATCTCACTCTTTTCCTAGTGTGGACATTCAGTGCTAAGAATTTTCCGCATAGAACTGCTTTCATTGTGTCCCACAGATTCCTGTGTGTTGTACTGTCATTTTCATTTATTTGTAAAAAATTGTCTGATTTCTTCCTTAATTTCCTCTGTGATCCATTGATTGTTCAGGAGAGTGTTGTTTAATTTCCATGTGTTTGTGAGTTCCTATGGTTTCTTGTGCTATTGATCTCCAGCTTGATTGCACTATGATCTGATAATATACAGGGAATAACTTTGATTCTTTTGCATTTATTCAAACCTGTCGTGTGAGCTAGTATGTGATCTATCTTGAAGAATGACCCATGTGCAGCCGAAAAGAATGTATATTCTGATTTTGTGGGTGGAACACTCTATAGATGTCTATTAAGTCCATGAGTTCAAAAGCTTGGTTCAGTTCTAGTATTTCATTGTTGATTTTTTGCCTAGATGATCTGTCTATTTGTGAAAGTGGGGTATTTAGATCCCCCACTACACTTGTATTAGTGCTTGTTTAGTTTTTCATGTTTTTTAATATTTGTTTTCTATAGTTGGGGGCATTTATATTTGGTGCATATATGTTTATGATTGTCATCTCTTCCTCTTGAATTGTTCCCTTTACAAGGATGCAGTGGCCTTCTTTGTCTCTTTTAATCAGTTTTGGTTTGAAATTTACTTTGTCTGCAAATAAGATTGCTACTCCTGCTTTTTTCTGGGCTCCTGTCACATGGAGAATTGTTTTCCATCCTTTCACTTTCAGTCTATGGGCTTCTTTTTGCACTAGGTGTGTTTCTTGTATACAACATATTGTTGGATTTTGCTTCTTAATCTATTCTGTTAGTCTATTTCTCTTGATTAGTGAGTTGACATTGATGGTTATAACTGATATGTACTGACTTATTATTGTCATGTTATTGGCCTTTTGTTGACTCTTTCCTGTTTCGCCTTCTCCTTTTAGTTTCTTGTCTTGCCTATTTGATTTGCTCTATTGGGCCTCATGGTGTTGTTACCTTCATTGTCTTTTTCTAGGATATTGTTTAGAATTGCTTGTAGTGCTGGTTTGGTATTCATATAGTTTCTCAGGTGTTCTTTGTCATGGAAGTATCTTATTTCCCCATCCATTTTGAAAGAGAGTTTTGCAGGATACATCAGTCTAGGTTGGAGGGTGTTCTCTTTCAGTATTTGAAATACCTCACTCCAGGCTCTCCTTGCCCTAAGGGTTTGTGTTGACAAGTCTGCTGTGATTCTGATGGGCTTTCCTTTGCATGTGATTTGTTTCTTTTCTCTTACTGCTTTTAGTATTGTTTTCTTTTGGGTTTCTGGGATCTTGATTATTATATGTTTAGGTGTAGATTTTTTTTGATTGTGGCTAGTTGGGGTCCTATATGCCTCATTTATCTGAATGTCAAATTATCCCCCTCTGTTTGGAAATTTTCTGTCATTAATTCTGTGAACAGCTTTTTTAAGTCAGTTGTATTTGCTCCTGCTACTTCATGGTTTCCTATCAGTCTTATATTATTCTTCTTTGCATCACCTAGGTGTTGCTGGATCGATTTCTCATGATCCCCTACTACTCTTAAGAGACCTCTCTTTTCATGGTCACTGACTGCAATCTTATCTTCTATATCTGAGAGTCTATCTTCTCATTCTTTTATTCTGTTGCTTACACTTTCAATGGAGAGTTTAATCTCCTGGATATCTGTTTAAATCTGTTTTATGGATTCCATTTCTTTCCTATGTTGGGCATTTATTGTTTCCATTTCTTTCTTATGCTGGGCCTTCATGGCTTCTACCATGGTCCTGAGATCATCTATTTTTTTGTCAGTTTCTGTTCTAGAGTCTCTAATCATGACTTTCATTTTGCTCACCGTCTCTATGATTATTTGGGAAATTATTTCTGTTTTGAATTTTTCTAGAGCCTGATTGATCTGTTTTGTTACTTCCTGTGCTTTGAGTTCAGGGTGTCCTAGTGGTTCACTATCGGCCTGTTCATACACATTTCCCATACTGTCTGCCATTGGTGAACTGGAAGTCTGTCTTTGTGTCTTGCTTAAGTTTTTTCTCATTTTTATTTTTGCAGTTGGGCTGTCCTTGGTTTAATCTCTGGGTTATCACCCAAATCTTCCTGATATAGTTGTGCCCTAGCTTCTGCGTTTCTAATGACCCACAGACGTTCTCATCTTCATAACATCAGAGAAAATAGCTCATCAAATCAACCACAATCCTTTATCCCAACTGATAAAACCAGCAACACAATATGATCAAGCACAACTTGGAAACTGACCACTTGTGGTAGTTACTAGTCTATCACCCTTAAACCATGTGAATTAAATTGAAATCAAGAAGTAGTCCAAAACATGTCTGCATTGAACAGACTTTTCCACATAGTATATTTACCATTTAGGATGGGGGCTCAGACAGCTAGAATGAGAGGAGTAGATAAGTAAAAGAATTGGAGAATGTTTCAAGTGCAGCCAGACAACATAGAATGACCACACAATATTCAGGAAACTGTTGAATTCAAAAGAGATACACAGAGTAGAAGTACAAGGACAAGAATATATCCCCTTAAAAGCAATAGGGGCTCACTTTCCCTTGAACCCACTGACCCCTGTGTGAGGCAGAATGAAAGAAGAAAAGAACCTAAAGAAAAGAGAAAAAATGATAAAAGAGGAAATCTGAGTTAGGGCAGGAGCAGAAACAGAAAGGGAGATGAGGGATAATATGGTGGAGCAAGAGACTGAGTTGTGGAAAGAAGACAGAAAAAAGATAGAGTTTGCAGAGTGGAATGAGGAAAAGAAAGAAAAAAAAGGATTTGAAGGGCCTCTTTCAAACTATTATCTCTGCTGTCATAATATACAACATGCACAGCCATGTGCAGAACCAAGACCCCTGATCTCAGCTAGCTGATGGCAGAACCATACGACGCAGACTGACCTTGGGCTGCAAGGCCAGATTGAGTTCCCCAACCTCCTGAACGGTTGAACTCCACACTGTTCTACTACAGGTTTCCCACTCCTTTTCTTCCAAGATATTCAAAGTTGGGAACTCAGAAAAATACCCTTTATGACTACCTCTGCCTCTGCAGCGTGGGTCCAAAGATTGGCACAATTAGGAGGTCTGATCGTGGGGGGGGGATTGGAGGAATTGTGAGGGTTCAGGGGTACCCCCGCGGCTACCTTCCTGGCGCCGGAGAAATGGTGGCTCCTGGCAGGAAAGGGCATGGCTATCCTTCCCAGGCTGTGTCGGGGCCCAAGCAGGCCCTCCTAGTGCTGGAGCGATGGCGGCTCCTGGAGGGAGAGGGCCTGTTAGCTATTCTTGATCCATTTATTTCCACACATAGTTTCAGTTTATCAAGTTATACACACATACATACACACACATTGATGCTTTGAGGATTATGATTAGAACTTCATTAAGCCTTTTAACCATGAATATTTTACATTTCTCCCTGTATTTAAAAGATATCTTCTTTAATTTTTCAGAACAGTAGTTTATAATTTTCAGTCTTTTGTACTTTTATTGGGTTCATTCATACTACATCATGCTTTTAATGTTATTTTGAATGATGAATATTTATCATTTATTTCAAAATATTTTCAGATTACTGTTATCTCATTTGACCTTCAGCCTGTCTTTTCTAGAATATGAGAATTTTCTAGTTGCCTTTTTAATAAATTTCCAGCTCAAATGCATTAAGATCTATCAGGTGCTGAGAATTGGGTTTTCATCTCCCTCTATAATGGGGAATTTGTCTATGTTTCCTATTTTCAGCTTTTGCTTTATGGATTCTGAGACCACAGTCATAGATACATGTAAACTTAGAATTTAAAATTATTTGTCTTCTTTATGAATCGAACTTTTTGCATTGTATGTAGCTGGATTTTCTTTGAGCCTAAAAGCAATAGGAATGGCCCACTCAATTTTATCCAGAGGCAGAAGAAGCCCTCTCCACTGAATGCATTGGGAAGGAATGGGGAGATTAGTGTTGCCTTATCATCAGATTCCTTGAGTCCTTCTTAGAAAAGCTGCTATGTCCCACTAATATCATGGAGATTTCCCTGGGCACGATGGTGCATTTCCTGTAACCCCAGTACTCTGGGAGGCCAATATAAAATAATCACAAGTTCAAGCCCAACCTGAGCAGATAGTGACATAACAAGACCCTGTCTTGCAAAATAAAATAAAAATGAGCTACTGATGTAGCTTAGCATGAATACTCTTGGCTTAATCCTCATTATCACAAAAAGCAAAAAGATATGGCGATTTTCTTGAGTATAACCTTCTGTGCTGGTATATAGCTAACAGATAAATTTTGTTCTTATGGGGAAGAATGTTTTCCATTTTTGCAGTAGGAGGGAGTGTTTTGTTTTATAGGGTTATACATACTGGAACTATATTTGGAAAGCTGTTTAAAACCCAGTATGGTCTAGAGGGCATGTCCATGGGCTACAATCTCTGTTTTGATGTGTCTGCTCAGACTGTTTTCTTTACTTGGTAGGGGCCTCTGTTTTATTGAAGTTTCCAAACACCATATCTTCATAACACTTTTTTCAGCTTTTGCAACTATGCTTACTATTTCATTCTCTTTATAATTCTAAATTAAGATTCACCATAGCCAGTATCTGAGATCATTTGTCTCTTCAGGCTAGGCCAATCCATATCATCTGTCACTAATCAGTTTATGAATTTGGTAACCCAGCTTTCTGTCATTGACAGAAAACCCTGGCACCCACAATTTAAAGGAAGACAACTTTATTTTGAGTCACAATTTCAGAGATTTTAGTATGTAGTTCACTGGATCCATGGCAGAAACATGTCAGAGAGTCCTGGCCAAGGAAAGAAGCTCAACTCATGGGATCCAGGAAGCAGGGAATAGGGGAAGAGACCAAAGGAAGCTGCCAAATATAATCCCCAACTTCACACCCCCATGACTCACTCATTAACAATCAAAGGAACCCCCCACACACACACACACATTCACACAACTAGTTGAAGGAAGATGGTACAGAACATGATAACCTAGATGTGAGATGCTTTGGAAAAGGCCATATAAAATTTATTTATTTCTTTGTAACTTTTAATGTTTTATTTAAAGATTTTTTAACTTTAAAAAGAAGGTACACAAATACAGATTATGATAACCAAGGCAATATTCTGCATGACAAAAATCAAAACAAAACATTTATAAAGCAAATGTACCAGCACTGAACAAGCATAGTTCTTGATATTTAATCCAGGATGCATACACATAAAATGATCTGCCCACAGGATTATGCAAAATAAATTATTTCCTAGAACACCAAAATGCCAGTCATTCTGACTATAAACTGCCTTTTTTCACTGGTGTTTATTTTGAAAGAACTATATATAATATGAAAACAACTGGTATGATACTTAAAGACTGCAAAAAAATAAAAAGTTAAAAACATATCTGTGGGCCAGGGATTTAGCTCAGTGGTTCTGCCACCTGCCCTGAAAGCACAAAGACCTGAGTTTGATCCCCAGTACCAAAAAAAAGAAAAAAAAAAACCCAAAAAACACATCTGTAATGCAATTCGGCATAAAATATACACAGTAAATTTTACTACTTAAAAACAAAAGACCACCTTGAATAAAGATTAAAACCTCATAAAAGAAAAATGCCATAGATAGATAGATAGATAGTTTTTTGTTTTTTGTTTTTTGTACTGAACTGAAAATTGAACTCTGGGCCTCCATCACTGGCCCTCATCATCTGTATATTATTGGTAGAAAACTGACAAAGATTTTGTTGAGGGAATCAAGGAAGATACCTAATGAAGTCATTTAAAATCTTTTTAAAAATGTACATGAGCTGGCTGCTTATACCATCTTAAAATATTTTACCACGAATACAGTTCTTACTGTTTCTCAAAACAAGGTCTAAAGGCCCAAAAGATTTCTAATATGAATCCAGTAATTAGCATTATAAATAAAGTCCCTATGTGATTATTCTACATACTGAAATGTCCTATGAGTAAAAGCACACTTGAAAGATCATGACTATAAACATATTACTGACATGTCAGAATTCTCTATAAGTTTATGATGTGAATATTGCTTTTGTTTTAAACCAAGTCCCAGGCATTGATAAAAACACATATACCTCTCAAATAAACATGTGAATGTATATAAACATTTTATTTTGAGGTTTTCATTACTTTAAAATTTAGTCATTTGAAGAAAAGACAACATATGACTACAAGCTTTGGAAAAGTTACATTTATAATGAAATGGAGCATTTGATAAAAAGATAATTTATTAAGTGCCTACAAAATTTAAATCATTCTAAATTTAAAACTAGATAGCTTCTCTACAATTAAATTTTACTAAGATTGTGCCATTGTGACTTACTTATGATCACAGTTACTTTTCAAGTCCTTTGCATAAAAATGGTGCTAAAATAAACAGAAGAATGTTGTATCTGGTAACTAAAGAAAGTGGCTAACTACTAATTTTAATAAAAATAGTCAGAGAATTCTGCCCCTAAAATGAATTCTACTATTTCATGTGTTACCTTACTAAAAAACTTAATTAAGGAGATAGATTTATTCAATTTTTTTTTGTTTTTTGTTTCCCTGAAGACTGAATAAACTGGGGCCTAAAAGTGAAAATGATGTGGTTTGGAGAGAAACAAGCATAGTTAAGACATTCAACTTAAAAGACAAATTATTTTCCTGCAGAGTAAACAAGAAAAAATAAATATTATACATTCTGTTTGCACTTAACAAATGGAAGAATGTGTTTATAAGTTTGGTTAACAAGCAAGTGCCTCCTCATTATTTAAGTCAAATCACAAAAAGCAACTGTATCTACAAAAGCAAACAATCCTTTAATATCCTCTATTATAGACTATAAGAATCAAGTATTACATTTAAATATAACTTCAAAAATGAAATTAAAATTAGCTTCCAGACAATTATGAAATGGTTAATTCTATCCAGACTGATAAGTTTTTCCATGCAACATAAGCAGAATGCATAGTTGAAAAATTAGGCTCAGACACACTCCTTCATACATTAAAAGACGATTGATGTACTCAAAACCTACAAATTCATATCCATCAATATTCCTCACAATGTCATTGTTACCTGGAGTTAGCTTGACAGCTTCCTTAGTAAACTGAGAGTCAAAGTTGTCCAAACCAAATTCCCCAGGAATATTTGGTTTGAAGGGAAGTAACACCTGATTTTGCTCCATCATATCTCAGTCAACATTTTGAAAGAATAGATTCTGAATATCAGCAGATCCTGTTTGAAGATGACAGCCCAATCATTTCTTTGGGTCCTTGTTCAGGAAACTCTGCAGGACACTTTCAACTTTTACAGAGAATGTGGTAAGTGTATTTTTCTTTTCAAAACAACTTGCAAGAGATAATTGATTGAGTTTTCACAAGAGCTATTAAAGCTCTCAACAATATGAAATGGAGACTTTCCAACCATCATCTCAAACATTAGTACTCCAAGAGTCCACCACTTGAAATGGAAATCATAATCTTCTCCTCTTATAATTTCTGGAGCAAGATAATTAGGAATGCCACAAAAAGTGCTCGTCGTATCTCCTGGCTGTAAGCCTTCCTTAACACACACACACAATAGTCAGTGAGTTTAATGTTCCTTTCTGATTAATAAATTGTCCAATTTCAAATTTCTATAAAGTATCCCTCTCTTGTGAAGACAACTGAATGCTAAACTGATTTCTGCAGGCTAAAACCTAGCATGTTGTTTAGGAATTATTCTTTGTTGCTGCATATGAAACATTAGATCTCTTCAATTTACATAGTCTAGAACAAAGAACAGTCTGCTTTCTGTGTGAAAGCAAGAATGCAGTCCAACAGGAAAAGGATGATTAGGTGCCTTCTCTCTCTGTACCCAGTCAATATTGACAAGCTCTTTTTTTTTGCAACTTTCATTGTATAAATACAGTCTGGAGTTTTGTTTCTTTGTTTGTTTGTTTTGTGGGGTTTTGTTTTGTTTTGATTTGGTTTTTTGAGACAGGCTCTTGCTATGTAGTTTAAACTGGCCTCAAACTCACTGTGTAGCTCAGGCTGGCCTCAAACTCACGATGTAGCCCAGGCTGGCCTCAAACTTACAGTGATCCTCCTGCCTCAGCCTCCCAAGTACTGAGACTACAGGCATGCACCACCATACCCAACACGATCTGTTATTTTTTTAAATTGAACCAACAGTACTTTTGCATAACTTCCTCTCTCTAAGACCTGGAGCAAATTGAAGTCCTGAAGACCTAAACTGGATGAAGCGTTGCCAACTTTCCCTGGTGTTCACTGCCTCATTCTCTTCATCAACTTGTTCCAAAACCTTATCACTTAAAGGGTTACTCTTTCCTGTTTCTGTGCATCAGTATTTGAGCTTAGGAAGACTTTGTGTGGGTACCTTGCTCTTCTGAGTCACTGGTGGGAAGTCCCAGGGAGACCTTCCCTGGAGTGCCTGGGACAGTTGGGTGGCTGTTGCAGTGTGACATCTGGATGGAGTCAGCCATCTTCACAATCTTTCACAGATTCTTTCCGTGTCTGGCTCCTGGAAATAGGGAAGCAGCTCAGCATGTTCACTGTTGACCTTCCCTGGCCAAGTGAGGTTGAGAGACAGCTGTTACTAGAATGTGATGCCTATTAGCAAGGGTTCTGTTTGAGCGTGTTGCCAAGGTATGAGGTCATGTCTTAGGGTTCTACAACCTGAGTGCCCCTTCCTTAAGAAGAATCTGTGGACCCATCTTTTCCTTCATACTAAATAAATCAGTGGCCTCTTACTTACCTAAGAATCTATCTATGTATATTTTTATCTAATCTATCATCTATATAACTACTATATTCATTTTTTTGTTTGTTTTGTTTTTGGTACCTGGGGAATGAACTCAGGACTTTGTACTTGCAAGGCAGGTAGGGGGACCATTGAGCTAAATCCATGGCTCTCTGTATTAGTTTTTTACTTTTTCAGTTCTGGGTCTTGAACCCTGCATCTTCGTATTGAACTATATCTTTTAATTTTTTTTTTTTTTTTTTTTTTTTTTTTATTTTTATTGGTACCTGGGGAATGAACTCAGGACTTTGTACTTGCAAGGCAGGTAGGGGGACCATTGAGCTAAATCCATGGCTCTCTGTATTAGTTTTTTACTTTTTCAGTTCTGGGTCTTGAACCCTGCATCTTCGTATTGAACTATATCTTTTAATTTTTTTTTTTTTTAGATACTTGCTGTTGCACCGGGGATTTAGCTCAGTGGCACTGTGCCTGCCTTTCAAGAGCAAGGTCCTGAGTTCAATCCCCAGTACCAGAAAAAAAAAAATCAGATACTCACTGTCTCATTAAGTCACTAAATTTGTCAGGTTGGGCTTCACCTTGTGATCTTCTTGCCTCTGCTACCCCAAATGCTGGAATTACACTTAGGCACCATCTTACCTAATTAAGTGTGTGATTTAGAAACAGCAAAAGAAAAACTAGGAAAGCATTCTGTGATATTAGGAATTAGTGACATTTTTCACTTTTAAAGCAACATATGGCACTGAGATTTTGCATTTGTTGGGCACAGTGCTGAGGTCTTTTCCATGCAGAGGAGCCATTTTCTCTGAAGAGTAGTGCTGGGTATTTATATTCAGCTCTAAAATTTTAAGATATTTTTCTTTCTGTATTGTGTCATCATTTTCAGTTAAATAGGGAGTACTGAGACATTGCAGAAATTTCTAGAATAATTTTCCTTAGAGAATGATATATGTTGGTTTCAAATTGTAACTTCTGGTGTGGTTGCAGCTTTGAGGTACACACAAATTATATATACTTAGCTAATGAACTTAATGCCAAAGTGTAGTATTCAGTATCATGACACAGAGTGAGGTGGGACAGCATGTGGTGACTACATGGCAGATAGTCTTTTAGACCCTAGAAACCATCACTCCAATGGGGATGGTGAACACATGTAGACTTTGAATCTTTCCTTGTGGCCACCTTGTAATCATGTCCCAAGGAGCCCATGTACTTTGTGTCCCACATAGATAGTTTGTACTTTCTAGATGTGCCAAAGCTGTAATCATTCAGCATGTAATTTTTAAAAAATTTTTGCAGAGAGTATTCAATCAGTATAACTCTGCTGGCTTTCATATGTGCTATTGCTTGTCAGTGGTTGAGCCATTCCATGCCATCATGTGGGTGAATAACAAGTTGTTCATGTACCCATCTGCTGATAGCAAGTTTTGTTGTTTCCAGTTTTGATTCCACCATATGAGATTTTCACTGAGACCTGGTGAGAGTTGTCCTCACTGCTGTCACCCCTGACCCTGTGGATGTGCTGTACTGTCCCTCTGTGGGGAGTCTCCTCCACTGTGGGCTCCCCCTCCATGGAAAAGCCACAGTGTGGTGGGGGGAGAGGAGATGTTGCAGAGGACTTGTTGGTTGGAGCCTGCCTGAGAGCTTTTGCCCTCCTCCTTCCTGTTGCCTCCCTGACTTCCAGCCTTACCAATCCCAGGGTCGCTTGGCCAGGGAATGGTAACCACAGGAGCCCTCCTACCACCCCTGGCAGCCGCAGTTCCTCCACTACAAGTTGTTTTAAAGGTTAATGATCATCATGACCCATTTCTTACACTGGCTAGGATATACATGACATTTACATTATATTTCACCTTACAGTTCCCATATATAATACATATATTTGTACAAATCACATATTTCCTTTTCAAAAACCAAAAAGGAGTATGTAAAATAAGTTTGTAATAAACCTTCAACATTGTACCATAAAAATGCATTGCTTTATTTTTGTGCTTTTATGAACTTTTAGCCTAAGGAATCTCTGAAAAATGGCTCAGGCTACCTATAATTTTACATAGTTAAAATTAACTAAGTGGAAGCAGTGACTGTTCCTTTTTAGTCTAACTTTTCCATTTTGTGGAATGGCAGCAGCAGGGAGGAGGAAGGATGCGGCAGTGACGCTGAGCTCCCCACCACCTAGTTCCACATCACATTAAAACCGGGGAAGATGCTGACTGCAGCTGCAGTGTCACGAAGGGGAGAAATGGTTTAATATCCAGCAGTGTTTACAAAGGAGGGGTAATGGATGGACCAGGGCTGGGAGAGCGAGATTATGGGATGTACCACAGGAAAAAAAAACCAGTCTGAGATTGGCCTATTTTGAGACTGTACCCAAGGCATCAAAGAAGAAGTTCCCACTCCAAACATCCTAGTGGCCTTGGGATCATTTGAGTCTGAGGAAGGACCACGAGGCTGCCAAGTTTGCCAGGGGGAGACAGAACAGCCCTCAGTGCCTTAAGGAAAACATATGTGAAGGCCAGAAAAGTGGCATTGCTGGTAATAGAGGATAATCACGTCTGGCCTGGACCTAGCAGGTCACATCCAAAAACGCCATTTTTTTAGAAGACAATGTAGATGGACAAATACCATTGACATCTTTTTGACAGTGATCCTTAAATTTTTGCTCATCCATAACATTTTTAAAAGTTTAGCTCTTAGCCAAATCCACATTTTAGGTATTTGGAAGAAGACATATAATTATATCATGCATTTTAATGAAATATATTATTGACTTTAATATTTTAATTCAATGACTAATTTTGAAATAGTAAATCAGGGCAATATACTTGGAGAAATTTGCTGTTAAATGTAAAATCACTTAACTGGAAATTCAGATCTTTATATTGCTTCTGATAAATGGAACCCAGACAATAAGAATTTATTCTATTCATTTGTGCTACCTTCTGTATGCCAGCTATTTTTATAGGAATTATCTTATTTAATTATCAAATCTAACCCTTGGGATAAGGAACTATTTTCTCAATTTTGCATAAAAGGGAACTGAAACACAGAACATCCAAATTTTGTTGTTGTTGTTGTTGTTGGTTTTTGTTTTTTGAGACAAGATCTCACTATGTGGTTTAAACTGGCCCTGAACTCACTATGTAGCCCAGGCTGGCCTCAAACTCAGCAATCCTCCTGCCTCAGCTTCCCGAGTGCTGGGATTAAAGGTATGTGCCACCATATTTGGTTTCACCCAAATGTTTTAGCTAATGACATGTGGTTAAATACATTGCAGAATGAGAATCAAAAACCAGAGAGTGAGATCTTCATAGTGGAAGAGTTTAGGTTGCTGGTTCAGAATTCAGGCTATAGAATCAGTCTGTCTGGATTTGAATCCCATAATATCTATGTAATTTCAGGCAAAATTTGGTTTCCCTGTGCTTTTGTTTCTTCAGCTGTAAAACATGGTGAAGAAAAAGTGGTGGTGTTAACTGCCTTTGTCACAGATTGCATTTTCTAGGAGTGACTCTGAATTGGAATCTAGAGACTGCTCCTGAAAGCAATACCTGGAAGACAGGAAGGAAGCAAGGTTGGGGAAAGCAAGAAGGGAAGTGAATCAGGCACCAGATAGCCTTGATCAACCTTCTCAGCCATCCTGAGTCTAAAATGGCCCATCTCAGTTTTACATGGGACAAAATAGGCCTTTATATCCACTCCTGAGTATTTTAAGCTCCACTGATTTTAAAAAATAACAATAAATTAGCAGGAGTGCTTAGCTAAGCTTTTTTTCAATCTACAGAAATTTTCAAAGATTTTTTAAAAATACTGGTGTAATGAAAACTCCTTGACAGTTTAAAGTCAGGATAAACTGGAACATTTTGAAATGAATCTTAGATATGATATGATTTCACCTGTAAAAAACTGTATTATGCATCTTAGCACATATGAGATTTTTTAAAAATAATTTTTATATAACCCCATGTCATTCTTACATCTAACAGAATTAACAATAGCTCCTTAATACCATAAAATATTAGTTCATACTGTAATTTCCCATTTTTCTCAAAGACTTATTTTCAGGGATTTTAAGTCAGGATAAATAAATTCCAGCTCACTTTGGTTAGTCATCATGTCTCTTAAATCTCTTTTATTCTATAATATTTGTTACAGAGTTACTTGTTAGAAAAACAAGAGCATTTACTCTGAATAGTAACCTAATAGTCTGAGTTTCACTTGTTACTTGTTTGTTGTGTCATGTCATTTAAAGTTAACACTCTTTGAAACCTCATATTTCCAGAATGTTAGGGTTAGATTTAAGCTTGATTGACTTCTGGTTCAGCTTTAAACAAGACACACACTAAAGTGATGTATGCATAGGACCAAATTTTAAAGGTAAGTTTGATCAGTCATTTTGGTTATTTCTCAAGTTTCATCTAATTATGATCTTAACACTAGGCCTCCATTAGATATCCATTCATATTTAAGTGTAGGCTAAAGCTTTCTGATTTTCTCTGTAATTTTATGTTAATGTATAAAGTTACAAACATTATATATAAACTCAAAAAATTAAGTCAGCCTTCTGCCACCTGCCTGCAAGCACAAGGTCACGAGTTCGATCTCCGGTACCAAAAAAAAAAGAAAGAAATTAAGTCAGCCAAACTACATTTTCTAATGATACCTAGAGGAATAATGATATAGTAAGCATATGTTTTTTTGTTGACATGTAACTTCACAAAGCTTTGGTTTGTGGACCATTTACATGTATTTAAGTTCTGTGAATTATTTATGATCTCATCTGCTGTTTACATAGACCCTTTGCACTCTTTTATAAATTTTGAATATAAACCTAGAAGTTTTCCCCTTTGGGCTGTTCACAGTATTTCAAGCATTGAAAGAATAAGTAAATAATATATTGACAGGCTAGGGGGCAAAACAGACTCCTGGAAACTGTTTTCAACCGATGTATATTTCTCAGTAGATGAAGACGAAATAATAGTGTATAAATGTAAACATATTTCAGACATAAGATGTATATACTTTAAAAATTTTATATCAGAATATAATTTATGCTTATATGAATCTGTCTAATGTTTTTCTTTTAGTATCTCAAGTAATAGCTATAATGTTCAAATGTTACTATAGTTTATGAAACCCAAAAATCCAAAAAAATGAGTGGTTCTTGCTTTTCTATAATCAATTTTACCTAAGTTCTTAAACTCTTTCTTCATGAAATAGAAAAAAAAAATCAATCTGGACACTTCAAGGTGACTTAGCCACTTCTGACAATACCTCAAGATAGAATTTCAGTCAGATTTAAGAATCCTCATAATCATATGAGTGCTTATGTGGCATTCATAGGGTAAGGGTAATGGTGCATTGAGGGCAAAGTGTATCGCTGGATTTTATGGCCTGTAGGAGAAGAATGCATGCAGTAAGCTCTGTCTGCTCTGGACATTTGCAAAGCTGGTGAGTGGGCCATTGAGCTTCTGCTAACCTCGACTGAAAATCAAAGAAGGCATTCATAATTAAGCTTTTTGGAAAAACAGCCATGATACAAGTTTTCCTCCAGATATCGTGTATGTTCATCTAATTAGCTATTTTGAATCAAAACCTAATTTCAAAGGAGAAAATGTCACTCTGACACTGCAGGCTCTAGTCCGAGAAGGACCACTAGGGGGAAAATGAATTGGAGTCCTGTTAAACATCTGCCTACCGTACCCTTTGGGACTGGGGCAGCCTTCATTTCTTGACCTGGTGGTAGTCTCTGCTTTTATGATATCTTGAAAAAGATGGTATTCAAGCTTTTCTCAGACAGTTTTTAGCTTTTTTTTTTTTTTTTTGGTACCAGCTATGTGGAAGGCAGTGGTGGCAAAGCTACGGCGCATGTGCAGTGGCGGCCGTGCAAAACCCTGTCCGCAGTCTAGCTACCTTGCCCCAGCAGCTGAGCATCAGGTAACAGTTGTTTTTTTGTTTTTTTTTTCTAAACTAAAACCTCAGTTTTCAAGCTTAATTGCAGCATTGACATTTTACAGTAAACAAGTGGGTCTTGGGTGCAGTTTGGGCGCTCAGTCTCTAAAAGGTTTGCCATGGCTGATATCAGCGTCTTTAGAAGAACAGCTCCACTTTGGTCTTTACTCCCCAGAGCTAAATTGTGTCTCCCAGTGTTTATATATTGAAGTTCTATTGGTATGTTAATTTAAAGCCACTAAATTTTGATGTAACTTGTTGAACTTAATACTTAACTGGATCAGTCTTTTACTTTTCTTGTGCGCATTGACAATTCTGATCACCCAAAGTCTGTCCTAGCCTTCTCTCAATTCCATTTAGCAACTGATCTCAGTAGTGGAGAGAAAAATAAGTTGCTCTGGTTTGTGTACTATTTGTAGAAATTTTAAAATGCTGCTTTAAGCTGTGATACATTTTTGATGTGGAAATGTGAGCACTATGTTCAGTGTTTCAGATTATTGCCACACACCCCTCTTTTGCAGACTTTAAGACTCAGTAGATAAGTATTTTAAGAGACTATAAATACTTTCTATCAACAGATGAATGGATAAACAGTGTCATATGTACTTGCAGTGGAATCTTTAGCCATAAGAGAATGAAATTCTGATACGTACTACAACATGGATGAACCCTGAAAACATTATGCTAAATGAAATAAACCAGACACAAAAATACTGTATGATTCCACATGAAGTATCTGCAGTAGGGAAATTCATAGCAATAGAAAGTAGAGTACAGGTTACCAGGGGTTAGATGAGGAAACATGGAATTATTGTTTGTAAAATACAGAGTTTTTGTTTGGAATGAAGAGGTTAGAAATAGTGGTAATGGTTATGTAACACAAGTCAAGTTTTTATTTTACTTAAAGCCACTGAATTATGTACTTAAAATGGTAAATTTTATGAGTTATATGTATATCCACAATTTAAAAAAAATATTCTAAACACTTGGCTTTCTTTGATGCATGTGAGCAGTCAGTTTGATAGATACTTGCTGAATTGCTGCTAGGTACAGGGCACTACAATAGGCAAATTCAATGCAAACATGATTAAGACACAGAATAACTTACCCTGTAGGGAAAAATTCCATGTATTCTTAAAACCCTACTGTAGACAGAGTTATTAGTTGAATTTTTTCCAGAATTATTTGTGAAGAATTGTAAGGGATATAAGAATAAATATGTAAAAAAAAAAGAATAAGTCATGATTATTACTCTCCAACAATCTTGTGTCTGTTTGGATGGGGTAAAACATCACTACCTTGGATTATTTTTGTGGCAGTAAATACTAACTGGTAGTCAATCTTGGAGAGCTGAGAAAAATAGTCGCTTTATGCTGATTGGTAGGGGATTCAGAGGAGGTGGGACTTTAGAAGCTCAAGAGAAAGCCACACCTTGGTTGAAGCAGTGAAGAGGTAAGCGGTCTGAGCAAGATGATTGCAGAAACGTTTTCAGTGCAATGTGTATCTCTCTTTATAATGTTTATAGTTGATTTATATAGAAGCTAGAATATACTTTAATCTGTATTATCTTGAAAGGATGGATACAGGTCATCAGAAATTGTGCATATTATACCAGATTCTCATTTATATTTTTTACTCAACTGTTCTATAGATCATAATGTTATTATTATTTTTTTTTTTAGTTTATTGGTACATTTTAGGTATACATTACAGTCACATTCATTATTGGGGTCTTGTACCTTTACATGACAGGTCTTGGTTCTCATTTTTTTCTCCTTATCTCTGCCCTACCTTCGCCCCCTCCTCCCCTCCCCAATTACAAATACTTTATTATATTTTTTCATTTTCTCATATTTTTTTCTTTTCCCTTATTACCTTTCCCCTACCCTTCCCACTTTCCCATTGTCAGCTATCTCATTTTGATCTATGTACTATTATAGTTTTTCACACCAGAGAAACTATTCAGTATTTACACGTGTGACTTATTTCACTTAGGAGTGTGTCCTCCATATGTATCCATTTTCCTATGAATGAATCTAATTTGTCATTCTTTATGACTGAGTAGTATTCCATTTTATAGAAAAACCACATCTTTTTTATCCAGTTTCCAACTGATAGGCAAATAGGCTGTTTCCAAGTTTCAGCTATTACTAACTGTGCCGCTATAAACATGGGTGCACATACATCACTGTGATATGATTCTTTTAGTTCTTTTGGAAAGATACCCAGCAGAGGGATGGCTGGGTCAAATGGAACCTGTAGTCCCAGCTCTTTGAGGTATCTCCATATTGATTTCCATAGTGGTTGCACCAGTTTGCACTCCCACCAACAATGGAGAAGGGTTCCTTTCTCTCCACAACACTGCCAACATTTGTTATTGGTTGATTTCTTGATAGCAGCCATTCTTTGTGGGGTGAGGTGGAATCTCAGTGTTGTTTTCATCTGCATCTCTCAAATGACCAGTGATGTGGAACATTTTTTCATATATTTACTTGCTGCTTTTACTTCTTTGAGAAATATCTATTCATTTCGGATGCCCATTTTTTAATCGGGTCTTTATATTTTTGGGGGTCCTGATTTTTTTAGTTCTTTATGTATTCTAGATAGTAGACCTTTGTCTGAGAAACAGCTGATAAAAATTTTTCCCACATTATAGGTTATTTCTTAGCTCTGTTGGTGGTTTCTGTTGCACTGCAGAAGCTTTTTAAAAAGATGGGATCCCAGTTGTTGATTCTTTTTACTAGTTCCCATGCTACTGAGGATTTGTTCATAAAGTCTTTTCCTATGCCAATGTCTTCAAGAGTTCTGCCTAACTTATCTTCCAGCAAGTTTAGTGTTTCTTTTTTAATATTTAGATCTTTAATCCACTTGGATTTTAGTTTAGTGCTTGGTGAAAGATAAGGGTCTAGTTTTAATCTTTGGCAAGTTGAAATCCAGTTATTTTACAACACCATTTATTAAAGAGGCTATCTTTCCTCCAGTGAGGATGGTTGGCTCCTTTGTCAAAGATGAGGTAGCTTAGTATATCTGGAGTTGTTTGGGTGTCTTCTAATCTATTCCACCGATCCTTGGGTCTATTTCTTTGCCAGTACCATGCTGTTTTTAACACAGTGGCGTTGTAGTAGTTTCAAGTTGGGGATCGTGATACCCCCTGCTGTGTCTCTGTTGCTTAGAGTGGCTTTTGCTATTGTAGATTTCTTCTGGTTCCAAACGAATTTTTGTATTGTTTTGTCTACTTCTGAGAAATACACTGTTGGGATTTGAACAGGAATTGCATTGAATCTGTATAGCAGTTTTGGAAGCATGGCCATTTTTACTATATTGGTTCTTCCTACCCAGGAGCAAGGGATATCTTTCCTTTTCCTTATATCCTCTTCAATCTCTTTTTTCAGAGTGTTATAGTTCTCAATGTAGAGGTCTTTTGCTTCCTTTGTTAGATTGCTTCCTAGTTATTTCATTTTCTTGGATGCTATTGTGAAAGGGGTTGTTTCTTTAATTTCCTTAATTTCTTTCATTTCTTTCTTTTGTCTAATTGCTGTGGCCGATGTTTCTAAAACTATATTGAATGGGAGTTGTGATAGTGGACAACTATCTTGTCTTGTTCCTGATTTTAGCATGAAGGTTTTCAGCTTTTGACCATTTAGTATGATGTTGGCTGTTTGTTTTTCATACATAGTCTTTATCAAGTTGAGATAAAGACCATTGCTTCCAGTTTTCTGCAGGGTTTTCATCATGAATGGGTGATGAATTTTTTTTGAATGCTTTTTCTGCATCTATAGAGATGATCATATTTTTTTGTCTTTGACTCTGTTAATGTAGTGTATTATATTTATTGATTTATGTATGTTGAACCATGCTTGCATGCCTGGAATAAATCTGACTTGATCAGAGTGTATGATCTTGATGACCCTCTATATTTTGTTTGCCAATGTCTTATTGAGGATTTTTGTTATCTATGTTCATTAGAGAGTTTGGCCTGTGCTTCTCTTTTTTTGGTTGGGTCTTTCCCTGGCTTTAGAATCAAAGTAACACTTGCTTCCAGGAATGAATTTTGAAATATTGCTTCCCTTTCAATTTCATTGAAAAGTTTAAAGAGTATTGACAGTACTTCTTCTCTAAATGTCCTGTAGAATTAAACAGTGAGTCCATTAGGACCTGGGCTTTTCTTTTAATTATGCTTTCAGTTTCACTGATTGTAATTGGGGTGTTTATAATTTTTATATCTTCTTTCAACTTTGGTAATTCATATGTATCTAGAAATCTGTCCATTTTTCTGTGTTTTCCTTTTTTTTTTTTTTTTTTTTTTTTTGTT
>NW_022900942.1:11501564-11531252 GCF_012274545.1 Fukomys damarensis | reverse complement strand
GTTTATTGATTTTATTTATTCCCTCAAAAAACCAACTCTTCAATTCATTGATTTTTTTTTTGTATCATTCTCATTAATTTCTTCTCTGATCTTTATAATTTCATCTCTTGTATGAGCTTTGGTTTTGTCTTGCTCTTCTTTTTTCTAGAAGCTTAAGATTCAGCATTAGGTTGTTTATTTGAGCTCACTCTGTTTTCCTAGTGTGGGCATTCACTGCTATAAATTTCCCTTAAAGAATTGCTTTCATTGTATCCCATAGATTCTTGTATGTTGTACTGGCATTATCATTTATTCATAAAAACTGTCTAATTTCTTCTTTAATTTCCTCTATGATCCATTGGCTGTTCAGGAGAGTGTTATTCAATTTCCATGTGTTTGTGAAGTTTTTGCAGTTTCCTTTGCAATTGATCTTGAGTTTAATTGTACTATGGTCTGATAATGTACATGGGATAATTCCAATTCCTTGCATTTACTTAAACATGTTCTATGAGGTAGTATTTGGTCTACTTTGGAGGATGATCCATCTGCAGCCAAGAAGAATTTTACATTATGATTTTCTGGGGTGGAATACTCTAGACATCTGTTAAGTCCATTTGTTCAAAAACTTGGCTCAATTCTAGTATTTTGTTGTCATTTTTTGTCTAGAAGACCTGTTTATTTGTGACAGTGGGGTATTTAGGTCACCCACTACAATTGTATTAATGCTTATTTAGTTTTTCATGTCCCTTAATATTTGTTTTGTATAGTTGGGGGTATCAGTATTTGGTGCATGTATATTTATAATTGTCATCTCTTCCTCTTGGATTGTTCTCTTTAAAAGGATGTAGTGACCTTCTTTGTCTCCCTTAATCAGTTTTTGTTTGAAATTTACTTTGTGTGCAAATAAGATATCTACCCCTGCTTTTTTCCAGGTTCCTGGTGCACAGAGAACTGTTTTCCATCCTTTTACTCTCAGTCTATTAATTTCTTTGTGGATTAAGTGGGTTTCTTGTATACAGAGTATGGTTGGATTTTGCTTCTTAATCCTTTCTGCCAATCTATTTCTTTTGATTGGTGAGTTGAGGCCATTTTGCATCAATGGTTATAACTGATTTGTATTGATTTATCATCATTGTGTTATTATCCTGTTGTTGGCTCTTTTCAATTTTTCCCCCATTTCCCTTTAATTTCTTGCCTTGCATACTGGATTTGCTCTGTTGGGCCTCATGGAGTAGTGACCTTCGTTGTCTTTTTCTAGGATATTATTTCGAATTGTTTGTAGCGCTGGTTTGGCATTCATAAACTTTCTCAGGTGTTCTTTGTCATTGAAATATCTTATTTCCCCATCCATTTTGAAGTATAGTTTTGCAGGATGCATCAGTCTATGTTGGAAGTCGTTCTCTTTTAGGTCTTGAAATACCTCACTCCAGGCTCTCCTTGACATGAGGGTTTGTGTTGAAAAGTCTGCTGTGATTCTGATGAGCTTTCCTTCGCGTGTGATTTGTTTCTTTTCTCTAACTGCTTGCAGTATTTTGTTCTTCTGTTGGGTTTCAGGATCTTGATTATGACATGTCTAGGTGTAGATTTTTTTTTATCATTTTTGGTTGGAGTCCTATATGCCTCCCCTATCTGTATGTCAAATTCTTTTGCTCTGTTTAGGAAGTTTTCTGTCATTAATTATGTGAACAATTTTTTATGTCATTTGCACTTTCTCCTGCTTTTTAATGGACTCCTATAAGTCTTATATTATTCTTCTTTGTATCATCTAGGAGCTGTTGGATTGATTTCTGATGTTCCCTTACTATTTTTAAGAGATCCTTCTTCATGGTCACTGATCTCCATCCTGTCTTCTATATCTGATATCTTGTCTTCAGATTGGCTCAGTCTGTTATGGAAACTTTCAATAGAGTTTTTAATTTCCTGGATATCTGAATCTGTTTCATGGATTCCATTTCTTTCCTATATTGGGCCTTCGTGGTTTCCATTTATTTCCTATGCTGGGCATTCATGGCTTTTATCAGGGTCCTGAGCTCATGTACTTTTTTTTTTTAATCTGTTTCTGTTCTAGAGTCTGTAATCATGTCATTCATTCTGCTCGCCATCTCTCTAGTTATCTGGAAAATTATTTCTGTTTTGGATTTTTCTAGAGCCTCATTCATCTGTTTTGTTACTTCCTGTGCTGTCAGTTCAGGGTGTCCAGGTGGCTGATTGTCAGACTTTTCCACCTCATTTCCCCCAGAATTTTCCCTTGGTAAACTGGAAGTCTGTGTTTGTTCTTGAGCCTTGTTTGAATGTCTTTCCATTTTTATTTTTGTTGTTGGTACTGTCCTTCATTTGACACCTGGGTTAATACTTCGATCTTCCTGTTGTAACTTGTCTTTAGGTTTTGAGTCTAATGACTTAGGCAATCTCTTTTTCATTATACCAGGAAGGACAACTGATTAGATCATAACATTGTAGCCCAAGTGATACAATCAGCAACACAAAAACATCAAGCACAGCTTAGAAAATGACAATTTGTGGTAGTTACTGATCTATCACCTTTAAATGTATGAATTAAATCAAAATCAAGGCTAAAGCTCAGGACAGTGGCCTGTATGATCCCCTCTGCTTCTGTGGTGTGAATCCAGGAACTAGCACAGGCAGGAGGCCATAGGTGCATGCCAGGGGCAGGGGAGGGGGACTGCAAGCCCTGCCAAGGTTGGGAGCTGGGGCTAGCTCCAAGCAGTTCCACCTCTTGCCAGTATAATATTATTTCTGTTCTTGGTGCAGGTAGGGCCTCACTGTGTAGTTCAGAAGGGCCTTGAGCTGTTGCCCAGATTGGCCTCAAACTCACAGAGATCTGTCAATTCAGTGTCCCTAGTGCTGGGATTACAGGCATGCATCATCACACCCTAATTTTCTATTCTTATTTTTCTGATATTTTATATTTGATATCTTTCCAGTTAATGATATTATTATATTTGAAAACTTCTCTATCCTTGCAGGAAAACAAAGTCAAGCCACCCAACCTGACCACTAAAAAACTGTTCAGGGCATCTGTGACTCAAGCTAGTTCCAGAAAACCTGTTCCAGCTCCAAGCCTTCTCCCATGTTCTGAAGTAGCAGACCACAAGGTGGAGCTTTCCATCAGCCAGTCACAATCGGCCATTTTCTCAGTTCTGCCTCACCAGCCAGAGTCTATTCTAAGTAGAAAGCAAACTCTGCCTCACAAGCTACCACAACTACATTTGGAAGAATCAAAACCCAGCAGAGAAAATACTCAAGTTCCACACACAAGTCTTAGCTCTCAAAGTAAGATCATCCCTAAATTCATACCAGTTCTCAAAAATGGATTGTCATCAATGAACAAAAATATTTCAGTACTTCTAAACCAGAAAAGAAAACAGCATGTCATAATGGAATCAAAATTGTCTTCACTAATCCAGAATGACAAACCGAATTTAGATTCAACTGGTAAAAAAAGACCTAATAGTAACATTCCTATAAATGCTGAACATTTAAATAAGAAGGGCTGTATACCTCTGCAAGAAAAAAATACTGAATGCTATGAAAATATAAAATATCCATCTCTTAATATGAGCTTAAATGAAAGTAAACAACTTTCTAACAGTATGATGTGTCAGGTGTCAAATAATAGTGGAAGTGTGATGAAAAATGCTGTGGACTTCCATGGAAAAGAAAATGTAGCAAGTAAATGTATAACACAGATTTTAAAGAAAGACCATGAGCCAGTAAAACCAAAGAGGCACCTATACATTTTTGAACCAGACACAGAAACTGAAGATCCCCAACTACTACAACAGCCAGCAAATCAAACTAATGAAGTTGATCTAAGTGACCACAGGTTGATAATAAGTAGAACAGCCCACAGGTCTAAAAGAAAAGTATGTCCTGAGTCGTCAGAAACTTCAAAGAAGCGTTATTCCAATACTATGCATTATGGAAAACCCAGTTCTTCTAGGAGACAGGTAAATTTTTTTTTAATCTGGGGATATTCATGATATGCTAGCTAAACCTTTAACACTCTTAAGTAAAAATTTAAATGACTTGCTCCAAATCATCTAGAAACATAATAATTAAGAAACAGTATACCTACTGGAACATAACTGCATTTATACAGCTAATTTGTAACAAAATACTCTTCTTAAATCTGATATAGATACATTACTTAGATAAGTCGATACCTAACAAATTTCTCACCATTGCTAAAGCTTAGAACATGAATATGACAGAAGAGAATGTCTACCAGTAACTGAGGTGATACCTTTTTATTTGTTTTTCTTTACATTACTTAAACTGAGATTGCTACACTTAGGGATACCTAGTCCCTTGGTAAAAAGGAACTACTTTTTAATTTCCTTGATACCTTTAAAATCAACTGCTTTGTATAATAAAGGCCTCAAAGAAGGATAGACAGTGGGTTGAAACACACACACACACACCCGGCTCAGGGTCCCTCCCTTTCTGTTCTGGGGCTTTTGCAGACTAGGAAGCAAGCACATCTGCAGTAAGCTACCTGCAAGGAACATGACTACAATTAGATTACTTCCTCTGGGATGCATACCCAAGACAATAGAGCTTAAGTGAGCTTTCAGGGTTAATCTTTAAATTAAAATGTATACCCAAAATGCTGCAGTGCTAAGTCACAGAATTATGCATCTGGAAATTACATTTTATTCCATGAACAAACATATTACTAAAATATACACTTTTTTGCATAGAACTATTAGAATACTTTCAAATTCTTTAAGAGCCAACTAGAAAACATTTTCTTTTTTTTTCTTTAAAAATGCTATTTTTTCCTATAACTAATACAATTTTCAACCTGATTTGAATTAACTAAAAAGTATTTAAGTCTATTCCTGAATATTGGTTATGTACTCTTTGACATTTTCATTTCAATGCACTCTGTAGGTGTTTGAGGAAAAAATGTGCCTTAAAAATTTTTACTTACATTTTAAGAAATAAATAAAATCTATTCCGGATTTCATGTTGTTTTGGAAGTATAACACTTTCTCACTTTGAATTGCCAGACTTGCCAGTTTTTAATACTAAGTCATTCTATCAGCTAGAAAGAATAACGAAATGAAAAAAATTATAGGCTATCTTTACAGAAAATAATTTCCCTTGATTATAAAATGAATAAATACTACTGTGAAAAGTTTGAGTAACTCAGAGCAGTTCCAGGAAAAAGTAAAAACTCTTTGTAATTCCTTTTTGCAGTGATGCCCACCCTGAACACTGATGAACACTCTTCCAGGTATCTCTCATGGTTACTTCTATGACAGTGAATCAAGCTCTACATCCTGCTGTGGAACATCCTTATTCACTTGAAATTTGTCTTTTTAATGTTTGCATAGTATTCCATTATATGTGGTATACTGTATTTAATTCCCTACTAATTAAAACTTAAGGTGATGCTGACTTTTCACTATTATAATAGTCATGTAAATAGACTTGTATGAGTCTTTGTAAGATATCCAGTTATCTTATGTAGTAGTTTCAATAGTTGAAAATAGTTTACCCTTTCTATTTTTATTGTTGAAACTTCTTTGAAGTCATTATTTTTATTGCCAAAATTTTCAAACCACTTAAAGTACAGGTAATAGTATGAAAAACCAAATGCCTATTGCCCTGATCTACCACTTACATACACTTTCTTCATAATATTTTAAAGAAAATTCAAAATATCATATAATTTCATTCATGAATACTTCAGTGTATATCTCCAATATATGTTATAGTATGTTTTTAAAGGTAAAAGAATATATGTATATATTACATTTTGGGGGTGTCTATCTTCATTGACTGACTAAATTTCACTTTTATTTTTACATGCATACTAATAGGAAGCTGAATACATAAAGCACACTGAATAC
Source organism: Fukomys damarensis (assembly GCF_012274545.1). Lineage (NCBI taxonomy): Eukaryota > Metazoa > Chordata > Mammalia > Rodentia > Bathyergidae > Fukomys > Fukomys damarensis. The sequence goes on along the minus strand of NW_022900942.1, from coordinate 11,525,391 downwards.
ATAAAGCTTCTTTCATAGCACAACTAAGGCTTTATTGTAGTAGAGACTTCTGTGTTAAGCATTACCCGTTCTGATAAGTGTGAGACAGTGAGCCAAGCACTGTATCCATTACTGAAACAGACAAGATGACCAGGGCCTGAGCCCCAAGGCTGGCAGTCCAGTCGCTGGCAAACCCTCTGGCTCCTGTTCCAAGTTTAAGAATATATCTATATCTATATCTATATCATCTATATCTATCTGTGTCTATGTCTCCAAAATAAATTAGACTTCTGGTCCATATTATAAATAAACTAACATCTGGAAAAAAAGAAACACAAATAGAGCTTTTCACCTAATGAGTATTTTTCTGACCTTAAATACTTTAGACATTTGTTTTATAAAATATGACATAATTGAAATGTATTTAAAAAACAAAAGTCTTCATTGAACATTCCAATGAAGCAATCCCTTATTAAGTAAAAAGAATCATTAAAGAACTAAGTTGGAGTTGAACTTTCACTGCTTAAATGTGGTTTACTGTCTCTACCACATCACTAAACCATTGCCGTAAACGTAACTCTTGCTCCTGAAATTGTGCCTAGGCAGTTAATTTGCTGTATATCTTTATTATAAGCATTTCTGTTTTCCAGAATTATTTGTTTCCCAATTTACCCTTTTCAGAGGGATGCATATTTGGCTTAATATATTTTGAGTGTGCCTTTCTCTTTTGAAGCTGGTATTGTGTATAAGTAGCAGACTGCAGTAGAGTTGGAAATCATTTTGTTTGTGAGGCCATAGTGACAGACTTTGTTTATGAAAGTACTGTTTATAAGTGTGTGTGTGGTCAGCACAGTCCTGCACACACGGGATCATTCTTGCACCAGACTGCTTACAGGTCTTTGAGTTTCCAGGCTTTTTCCTGCTGCTGTCCTGTCATTATGCCTTAGGCAATGAAGACATATAATGTTATTAACTAAGCAAAATAGTTAAAAAGATAAATCTATTGCTTAAGTGTGTGTAGTATCTTCAGTTTTTCATATAAAGAATCCAGAAAGTCCTTCCTTCATTAGTGTCTAAAATTTAGAATTTACAGTATATTTCATGTAGATAAATGTTAATCTACACAGCAAAACCTGCTAAATTAATATCAGTCTATGTTCTTGTGTAAAGCAGGTTTATTTTTTGTCCCATTATATTTATCCCAAGGACAGTTTTTGTTGTTGTTATTGTTGTTGTTGTTTTGAGACAGGGCTTCTTTCACTAGGTAGTTGAGACTGATCTGGAAATCACTATGTAGCCAGGCTGGTCTCGAACTCACAGCAATCCTCCTGCCTCAGCCTCCTAAGTGCAGGGATTATAGGCGTGTGCCACCACGCCTGGTGCAATGACAGTTTAATATATATGCATATATGTATATATGATTTAATATAGATTGTGGACTTAGTATTCTACGTAAACAGAAGAGTTTCTAGACCAAATTTTTGTGCTCAGGATCACCAAAGAAATCAGGGAACATTCTGTCCATTTCAATGATTGCAACTACTGAAAGCAAAGATAATTCCAAATTTAACTTCCCCCCAAACAAAAAAATCACTCTCCATATTCCAATTGTGTACTAGGTTTAGAACCATTACAATTTTAGAAGCATAAATAAATGGCTTTATGTTTGCCTATAACCAGAAGATTTAAACCATACCATTTAAAAAAAAACTGTGGAAAAAGGCCAAAATTAATGCCAAGAATCATATTTATAGGAATGTAAAGTGCTTCTCATGCACTATTTGTATATTTTAACAGTATTTGTTACTATATTATTATCTGTTTTTATTTACATTTTTATTATACTTTCAATTATTTACACCTTTTATTGTATTTGTTGCTTATGGTCACAAAAATGTTAAAAGTTTGAGTCTCAATGATTAGCTTTTATTTGACTGGCCCATTTTCTACTGATTTTTGCTGTCTTTTTTCAAATTTCATACCATCTGGTATTATGCTGAAACTGCTAGCATATGTAATATTTATTGATATTTATGGGTGGTTAGTATAAAGATTTAAGGATTTTGTGATCTTTATGTATTGATTCTTAAAATGTTCATATTTTAGTCACATGTATTATTTTAAATAAAAAATAAGTTATAAAATGACTGTATTTTTCATAATCAGAGTGCCTCCCTATAGAGATGGAAAGGCTTGAACACATCACAGATTCCTTTGTCTCTGTGATTCCATTTTTTTCCCACGCATTTGCTGTTAGGCCCATGTAAATTAGCTTAGATCTTTAGCACTTTATGGAATTTTTATTCTCAAAAATCCTTCATAGTTTTAGTACTGTGTTCCTGTGATAGCTAACCTGACTCCATTTATGTAAAGTCGAGTGATTCCAGGTGGTTACCTTCCCCTTCCCCCTTAGGAGTCCCTTCAGTTGATACATGACAGACAGACTGGCATCCCCTTTGGTAGAACAGTCTGCCACTATATGTTGCCTTTATAACCTTCCCATTTGGTAGAGCAGTCTGCAGCTATATGCTATCTGTATGACCTTGTAAACAGAATACTCTGCACCCGTGTGATATTTTGTTTCAATTAAATTGTGTGTAAATTCCCCTGACCCCCATTAACTTAGCAAAGTTCTGCTTATGTAAAATTCCACTTGTGCTCTCCCTCTCCATGAACCCTCCGCAACTAAGAGAGCTGCTTAAAAGAAACCCACAAGCTGCCTTTCATCATTGAGAGTCTTTGAGCATACACCACTCTATCACTGGCAATAAAAGGACTCAAATTTGGCTCAAAGTGTGGCAATTCTCTAATCTCTCATGATTGAGTATAACATACCTATGTACCAAGCACTATTATAGATGCTTAGGATACATAAAAGAACACACCAACTTTATATTCTAACAGGGAGAGGGAGATAATAAACATAGCAAGTAGGTAAATCACACAATGTATTCGTAAGTGGAAAGAGAAGGAAAAGAAAACTCAGAGAAAGGTGAGGAAACGGGTAGGGTAGGCTTCCTTGAGCAGACACCTAAAGGAGGGAGGGAGTTGGCCATGTGGATATCTGAGAAATGAGCTTCCCAGGTACAAAAGAACAGCCTATGTGTTTAAGAAATATCCACGAGCCTGGAATGGCCAGACAAAAGGAGCCAGAGGGGAGTGAGGGGACCAAGAGCTGATCACATTGGGCCTTTTCAGCTATGGCAAAGTGTTTATGATGTGAGATTGGGCCCAAAGGAGTGGATGAGCTGATAGGTCTCTGGCTCCTGCATTATGAGTAGTCTGGTGCTGAGTGAGTGTGAGAGAAGAAACAGGGAGACCAGTTAAGAATCTAGGCAGAAAAGGGTAATGGCTAAGGCCACTGTGGTAGTGATACAGGGTACCAAGTAATCCAAATAAGAAAAATAATACAAAAAAGAGAAATATAACTCCCAACCTGCTAGATATCTGAAACGCCAAGTTTGTGTTTGCTAAAATCGAAGAATAAATTCTAGAAACAACAGAAGTTTAGAGTAGGAAGAATTTATTGAGAGAAAGATAGTTTCTGTCTTAGAGAGACAGAAGAGTGACAGAAAAGTGGGCTACCTGCCCACCCTGCTTTTCAAGGGTCTTTTATTGAGCAAAGCCACAAGGTGAAGCAGGCACAAGGTAGGAGAAAACTAGTCAACTAATAAGATTACAAGCATGGTCGTTTAGGCAATATTGATTCAAGAAGAAATCATGAGGTGAGACAAAACTATGATCAATAAAATTACAAGTATAGTCACTTAGGTAATATTGATTAAATGGATATCAAATGATGAAGCTAGTCACATAGCAAGTGTACATGGAAGAAACAAGGACTTTCTAGAAGGGAAAGGGGCTAGGGAGATTTTTAGTCCCCTGTAAGGTGATTGATGCCTGTTTAGAATATCAATCACTGCTATTCATCTCCAGGGGAAGTGTAAGTGTAGTACTTTTTCTTTTTTATAATGCTGACCTTTAACAAATGTGTCTCAATTGTTTTTCCTATTGACTCCTCCAGGGCTGACCCTAACTGCTTACAAGATATCTAATCACTTAGCTTTCTATGTAGCAGCATTGGAGGAAATGAGAAGTGGCTATTATAGATATATTCTGAAGGGTAAAGCCCACTGGCTTAGGGATTTAAGAGAAAGGTGTCTAGGATTCTAGGATGATTCCAAGGTTTTGGGCATGATCACTTGGAAAGATGGAGTTATTTTCAATAGATGAAAAGGGGCAGGTTTTGACAGAGGAAGGGGATTGTTCATTGACCATTGGATTTCACAGCATGGAGGCCCTTGATAACCCTGATGAGCAGCTCCTATGGTGTGGTGGAGTGCCAGGTGAAAGCCCAATTGCAGTGGGCTTAAGAAAGAAGGGAAAAGGAAGACTTGGAAATCACAAGTATAGATGGCTCTTTTGAGAAGAGTCATCAGTGGATTTTCTAATTTCATTTTCCTAAACATATTGCCTTTGATATTGTCCTCTTCCTGGAAAGATATTCTCTCGTAGCCGCTATAATTTTATATCTCTGGTTACATTTTTTTCCAATTTCCTTTGTGGACTAGCAACAAGTATCCCAAGGACATTGAAGGAAAGCAGTACTTTATGCCAGACACATTTGGGATGCAGAAGAAATGGAAGCAAGGGCATTCCAAAGGGAAGAAGTAAAGTGAGCAAAGGCATGAGGATGTACACAAGTTCCTGGAAGACTGGGTGCCAGTCCTGATTATATGTGCCTTGTGCAGGGACCACAATGACTCCACATGAAGCTTGGAAGGTTGTCCTGGCCAGGGCTGAAATCATCTGGAGACAATTTCAGAACCCTGATCCAAAGGCAGATGCTGGAAAGTCAGACAGCGCTTACAGAACTAGAAATGGCAGAAAGAGCTTGTCCTCCTCACAAAGGAAGTTTGTGTCTAAGAGATTTCTGACAGCTGCTACAGTCAACTTAATGCCATGAAGACATGAGAGGGCCATCGGGGAAGCAGGATGAGTCTTCTCCGAGCAGCTGGGCTGTGACAGTATGACAAATGACACGTTGGAATGGATGATCTGTTCAAAGGAACAGATGTGACATAAAAGGATAAACACTTTAATATAACCTGAAAATTAAAAAGTACTTGGTGAGAATACACCAAATGGGCAGAACTTCTCAATTTTATATTCTTTCTCTGACTTTTTAAGTTTCTGGAATTTGCTGTCATTCAGTATTAGTAGAAAAAACAAACCATTAACCACCTTAGTTTATCAGCTTTTTGAAGTCACATGATATGAATCAATTTTTAAAATATTATATGTATCTTTTATACTCTTATTTCCTACCCATAAAACTTTTCCTACTTCCAACAAAAAATAAAATGCTTTAATGTTTTACTGTATTTCACAAAGATCATCCTGGCTATAGCTATGCATTGGTAATATTATGAAATTCTTGAACTTAACATTCAAGGAATGTTTTGCAATTTATATTAAGAGATTAAAAACACTGGATATACAGAGATATATGATTTTCAAAAAAATTTTTTGTTTCACTGGTGTCTTTCCAGGGCATCAAAAAGAATTATCTCAAGTTGAAAGCCTGTTTTTCTGTATAGAAGGAACAAATCTGCAGTCATGCTTCAGGAGGAAATTGATAAAACATAAATGGGCCTGTGGTTTGTTATATAATTACCTCATCACTAAAATAATTTTGAAATGAAAACATTAAATCTCTGCAGAACATGCGTTAAGCTTGCCCTAAGATAGATAAAACCTCAGGTCTCCGTGTGGAAGAGTGTCAGAATAATCATTTAGGTAAAATAAACAACGTCACAGAATTTTAATTTAAAACTGTTTAAACCATTGCTAAGTATTTCTGAGAATAAGGATTTTATTTAAATTTTCAAAACTTTTTGTAATTTGGCCCCTTGCCAATATTGTCATTCTGAAATAAGTACAGGACTCTTAACGACTAAGTGACTAACTTAACGACTAACTTCCTTCCTTTCCTCTTTACTTCTAAACTTGGTCAACCTTTATTTTGGTCAGAATTTGAATTTAAAACTAGCTCCCTGCTGGAGCCAATCACAGGCTAAGTTTTTCAAACTAAACTTCTTACTGAAAACAATCCTGTTCAATGGATTTTTTTTTTTTTAAGTTTACAGACACATCCTCAAAATCATTTTTGCTTTTAAAGGATTTGATAATCCACACTTGAAACTGAGCTGTGGATTTGATGACACTACGGGTGAGAGAAGCAGAAATGAAGAAATCCTAGGACTACAGAAGGTGACACCATAACCAGAGTTGCCCACCACACCCTGCATCACACGCCTCCTGGAGACCCTGCAGAGCTACACCCCTGGCATCCACATAGGCCATCAGTAACACTCTGTGCCCTTCTGTGGGGAGGACTTTAGGGTTATAATGTGGTGCTGACTAGAGAAAGGGACAAACATTCCTGAAAAGGAGCCTCAGTGGATTTCAGCCTAAATTCAGTCATGAAAGTTACCCAAGAAACCTCAAACCAAGAATTTAGTTTAAAATAATATCAGAAATAGCAAAAATTTCAGGGAGGAAAAGATGAAACCACTGACTAGCACTAATGCAGCTTGAAGAAAATGGAGAACCATGTCATATTCAAAACTTATCAGAGGAGGAGCAAGGAGACCCATGTTGGTAAGCAGGTAGCAATTCCAGCTCACCTCCAACCTTAAGCTCTGTGATGGCAGCCTGGAGCTGTCAACGCTGAAAGGATGGCACCTGGTCCCCATGCCTTTGTTTGCAGCCCAATAAGAGGTTACTAAAGCCAGATCTGCATTCATAGAGGAAAAAATGTTCCCTTAGTCTTAGGGTAATTTCTGTTAGGCCTTTTTGCCCCCTGTGACTCAAAAAACCATAACCAGCACACATCCTAATTATAAGAAGTTTATATAAGAAACATGCAAAGAAGGAAATAAGAAACACCCCAAACTCCACCACCCACAAAGAATCCTTGTTGACATTTTGGCAATCTTCCTTACAGCCTTTGTGTGTGTGTGTGTGTGTGTGTGTGTGTGTGTGTGTGTTTGCCTGCTTTATACCCTGGTTTTTTCAGTTACCATTGTTTTATGTAGTGCTATTTGTTGAGTATGCATCTAAAGCATTATTTTAAGAAATGTATAAATTTTCATTACCTAAATATGGCAAAATGCAATATACATTTTCTTATTATCCAATTCTTGTCAAATAGCTATTGAGTTTGAGAATGACTCCATTAGCAGATATTTAGTAAACATTTTGAGTACTGGATCCTATCCCGTCTCAGCACCAAGGATACAGAAATACAAATCCTCGGCATCAATGAGGAGCTCACTGAATTAGATAGGAGCACTAGATTCATGCAATCTGCCCTTTACATGACCTGTTGTTGCTAGGAGAAAACCAGGAATCATTATAAACCTTAAGAGATGAATCCTTTAGCTGTACTGCTTTATAGCTTATAGTGTTTCATTATACTTGCAAATCCAGTACAGCTACTGAGTTGCCCTAGAATTCTTCCTACATTGAAAATTTAACTCATGAAGAAATATTAGCCAAATGAAATGCACTACATTTGTGGATCTTTAAAGGCAATATCTAGGAGTTTGGAAACAGAGTTTCTACTATTTGCAGGCACTGTTTTAGGCTCTGAATATTTTTGTTTCTAATTGTACAAAACATTTTTTAAAATTACAGATGATTTTCAAATTCACAAAAGAATATCTTTCTGATTACTGTTATTTATAACAAATCCTCAAAAACTTCATATGACAAGAAAATAATGTTAAATACTTGTAATATTTTATGATTTAAAGGCATCTTTATTGCCATTTTCCATTTCATGTTCTTGATCATGTGAGATTACTGTTTTCATTTATGAGAGAGAAAACTGATGTTGAGAAAATTTGTAAAGTTTGCTCAGTCATGTACCCAATTAAGTGATACTGTTAAGGCTAGAATCGAGGTTTTTGGTCTCCTAGCTTTTTATTTTGGGACAATGACTTCTAATGCCCTAGAAGTTACCCTGATCCAAATAAAACAAGAATCTACCCTTGAATGTGGGGAAACAGAGAGATTCTGAAGATTAAACTTTCAGTCATCCTGTAGAATTTGCAACTTCCTGCTGCATTTTCTTTATCCTCTTCTGTTGAGAATGGGCAAAGCTTAAGAGTTCTCATAATCCTGAGTTTAACTTCTAATGCTGCCCCTTTTGGGAAATGTAAGCTTTAGACAGCAAACAAGTGGTCTATTTAAAGTACGAAATGTAAAAGGGGAAACTAGGAAGGAAGCCTAGCAGGTGTGTGCTTCTTGATAGCAGCCGTAAGTGGGCATCCTGCGCCACGATCTGACGTCTTTACTCCTCCAAGGGAGGCATCTTCTTCTTGTTACTAGTAAACTCTGGTCTTTTTTTCAACAGCTTCTTTGCAGGAGAAAGACCTAGCATGAATTCAATGACATGTGTTTCCTTTTGTGGAAGTATAGAAAATAGAACAAGAAAATATTTGTCTTCCAGATACATTACTTGTGTGGGAAATTATATCTATTTATACAAAAGGAACTTCTTTAGAGGGAGGAAATCTGTTTAGATAGTAAGACTATGACATGCTTCCCTAAGATATTACAAATTTTTTAGATTCGAAATGAATTGAAAAGTCCTAGAAATAAGCAGAGTTCTCAGAAAATGTAACTCACGAGCACCATGTGCTTCTTTAGCAGCCGTAAGTGGGCATCCTGCGCCACGATCTGACGTCTTTACTCCTCCAAGGGAGGCATCTTCTTCTTGTTACTAGTAAACTCTGGTCTTTTTTTCAACAGCTTCTTTGCAGGAGAAAGACCTAGCATGAATTCAATGACATGTGTTTCCTTTTGTGGAAGTATAGAAAATAGAACAAGAAAATATTTGTCTTCCAGATACATTACTTGTGTGGGAAATTATATCTATTTATACAAAAGGAACTTCTTTAGAGGGAGGAAACCTGTTTAGATAGTAAGACTATGACATGCTTCCCTAAGATATTACAAATTTTTTAGATTCGAAATGAATTGAAAAGTCCTAGAAATAAGCAGAGTTCTCAGAAAATGTAACTCACGAGCACCACATCTAGCTAGATCTAGACTGTAAGTCTCACATATGATTTGATGTATCATAATATTAAAGGTTTCATAGTATGCTATTTGAGTTTTTTATTAAAAGTCAGTAAAGAAAAGAGAGTAAACTGATCTGTGATCTTAGGTTACAGCTGCCATATGACTTCATGGGCCTCATTTTTAAAAATTGAGTTCATGTACATCCTGAAAAATTACTTATACTGTTTCTAATTTAGTTTAATTCAACATTTATTCACATTAAAAAAATTCTAAGAGGCCTGAGGATAAAGGAAGCTCCACATTAAGGCTACTTATGGCCAACAAGAATCTCAGGTATTACTCCATGATCTCCTTTCAGATTAACTGTAAAGAATGAGAAGACATCAGAAAACTATTCTAGTCACCAAAAAGCTCAATTGTTTGGGAATTAATGGGGAAGATAATTCACAGATGCAGTCAGTATTACAAACAGGAGGTTAATAAAAGGTTAAATTCCTTTAAAACCTTAAGAGCATCACCAGGAGCTTTTGAGATAGCTCCTAAGAGTCCTGTCTCTGTCTTTCATCCCATAGCCAAGTTACTCTCAAATCCCTGACCCTGCAAAATGGCAAAAGATAAGTCTCTATGACTGTTAAGCCACTGAATGTCAGTTAATTTGTCGCACATCGGTAGATGATTAATATTGTGGTACAGTGTAGAAACAAGATCAAGAAGTGGCGTTACAAGGAAAATTTCTTGGAAATCACCTGAGAACATCAATATGAAAAACATAAGAAAATATCTTCAAATTTGATCGGGTCCTTTCTCATTCTCCCAAAGCCTGGAAGCTTCACTACCCAATCAGATTCCCAGAAAGCCTGGTGAGATTGGTACTTTCGCCAGGTCTCCAACAGTGTGGGAAACACAGACCTGTTTCCTGAAGATTGGGAGAGGACTCAGGCCAAGTCTTCCCATTGTGCTTCAAATGGTCCTAAGTGCCTCCAGAAAGCCCACCTGGTCCCTCTGTCAGGGGTATGTGTACATTCCCAGCACCTTGAACTTTCCCTGCCACAGCACATACCAGTTTTACACTTACCCCTTCATCAGTTACATATGGGCCCTGCAGGGCTCCACAGCCATCTGTGAGAGCAGGGACCATATGGCATTGCCTGCAAAGGTCAGTCTTAGAAGGAGACAGAGGCTGTTCTGAGAGGCAGAGTGACCCACCTGAGCCAGGGAAGATGGCAAGGAATGCCCCGAATAAAGACTCAGAGCTTTTGAAACCTGGGGCAGTGTTTTTAATGCTAAACCACAGTGGGTTACAATTTTTAAATGTGTGTTATAAAGGAAGGTAGAAGACATATTTACGGTGGTACCTCAGTTCATGAACTCAATTCTCTCCATGATTCTGGTTGCAAACCAAACTGGATGAGGATAGAATCAAATGTCCCCATAAGGTCAACATTGAACTTAACACTGACTGATTCAGTTCTTATCCAACTGGCTTTGTGAGCAGAATCGTGGAATGATCAAGATCGTGAACTGAGGTACCACTATATATGGCAATTTTCAAGGGTGTAAGTAGTCCCTGGGTGTGTACAACTTTTTCAAAAACCTTTCTTCAAGTTAGTGGTTCTCAATCTTTCTTTCCCAATCCTCATGTAAACTTGCTTCCTTTAGGAATACTCATTTCACTCAACTGTGAGTGAGTACTTAGGAGTAGCATATGGAGCTTATACTGTATTTTTTAAAAGCTCCTCAAAAGTCTAGTTGTTAATCTGAGGATGTCACAGGTAGAGCACTTGCCTAGCATGTGTGAGACCTTGAGTTTGATCCCTAGCACCCCATACACACATAAATATCTATGCACGTGAGTGTGCACATGAGCACACAGACACAAACACAATCTAACTGGATATGGTGGCACACACTTGGACCCCAGCACTCTGGGAGGCTTGGGCAGAAAAATTATAAGCAGCTCAGCCATGTAGCCAGACCTGTCTCCAAATAAAAAATTTAAAAAGGACTAGAGATGTAACTCAGTTGAAGGCCCTGGGTTAAATCCCCAGTACTGAATTTTTAAAAAATATGTAGTTATGTAGAAGAGGGTTCCTCTCTCTGCCTCCTCAGGAATCCTTCTTTTTCCCCTCAGTACTGGGGATCAAATCTGGGGCTTTACACATGGTACACGAGTGCTATACCACTGAGCCACAGCCTCGGCCCAAAGATCACTGTTAACTGTTTGGGCCCAGTGCCCAGAGTCTTCCCAGAGTACTCCACGAAGAATTGTCTGAGAAACAAATGTTAACTTTTCTGTTATCAGCAGAAAGGCCTGACCCTCAGTGCTCTGCATCAAGGATTCCAAAACCTCTGAGGCAGAAACAATTCCCGCACCACCCAGCTGGTCCCCTGGGGGCCTGAGGTTAGTTGTTTGGGAGCCTCTGTGCATACCGGACCTAGTGAGCTCCCAGCTCAGACAGGTTCAGGAAATTTAGCAAATTGGCATCCATGGAGGGTAATAATTACCACCTAGATTTTACGACATATCTATTAAACAAAAGACTTATATACTATAAAATTGAGCCAACTGTGTTTCCCAGAGCAATAAATTCTGCTGCCTCTAAAAAAAATAAGTTTTAATATTTTGTAAACCAAAGTAAGCCACACTAAATGTAGGGCTGCCGAGATAAAACAAAGGAAAGTATTTTTTGGTCATATTTTTCCCAACCCAAATTTACCACATTTCATTACTTTGCTGCCTACTATTGCTCTGTGATCCCTAAGGAAATAACCACATGAAATTGAGAATAAAAACATAAAGTAAGATATTCGATACCCCATGTTGCCAATACTCAGTCAGGTCACAGAATGATTGAATTTAGCTCTTGTTAACCTGATTTCAAGCACAGTTCAATGCTAAGGGACAATCAGGAACAGAATGCTTGTTTCACATTATCAGAAAATATTTGTATTGAAACATATGGTTTTGAGTTTCCCTACTCTACAGGAACATTTACACACAACAGGCAGGTTCTATTTTCACTGAATATTGCATTTGTACTAGTAACTTAATAACAATTTTATTTGGCCAAGGAAAATAATTAACCAATGCTTCTTGCTACTTGCCCCTACGCGCGCGCGCGCACACACACACACACACACACACACACACACACACACACATACCATAGTAAAGGAGAGAGTGCCAGTAATGGTGGGAGTCCTCACATTCCTGATAGGCAGCCCCATTAAACTTAGTTCCCTAAACTTTTGTGAAATTTCATATATCGGCATTTTATTTGAAAAGATACCTCAAATGAATTTGAGCCCAGCCTGGAAAATTTATAAGACCCTGTCTCAAAATAAAAAATTTAATAATTTAAAATGGACTGAGCAAGGTAGTTCAGTATAAAAATCATGGTTCAATCCCGTACAAAAAAGGAGAAGGAGGGAGTGAAGGGAGGGAGGGAGGAGAGAGAGAGAGAGAGAGAGAGAGAGAGAAGGATTTTTAGACATTTAAAGTTTATTATATAACAAGGCTATGTAATTTCTTCCCGAGAAAAGGGAAGGATGAGATTTCCAAGTCTGTTTTTTTTTTGTTTTTGGTTTTTTTGGTATCGGGGATTGAACGGGTCCTTGCACTTGCAAGGCAGGCCACCGAACTGCTGAGCTAAATCCCTGGCCCTTTGACTGGACTGGTTTTAATGAAGCAGTAATTAGCCAGTAATGGTGGGAGTCCTCACAATCCTGATAGGCAGCCCCATTAAACTTAGTTCCCTAAACTTTTGTGAACTTTCATATATCAGCATTTTATTTGAAAAGACGCCTCGAATGAATTTGAGCCCAGCCTGGAAAATTTAGTAAGACCCTGTCTCAAAATAAAAAATTTAATTTAATTTAAAATGGACTGAGCAAGGTAGTTCAGTATAAAAATCATGGTCCAATCCAGTACAAAAAAGGAGAAGGAGGGAGTGAAGGGAGGGAGGGAGGAGAGAGAGAGAGAGAGAGAAGGATTTTTAGACATTTAAAGTTTATTATATAACAAGGCTATGTAATTTCTTCCCGAGAAAAGGGAGGGATGAGATTTCCAAGTCAAAATGGTTCCGTTTTGACTGGACTGGTTTTTTGTGTTTTTGGTTTTTTTGGTACCGGGGATTGAACGGGTCCTTGCTCTTGCAAGGCAGACCACCGAACTGCTGAGCTAAATCCCTGGCCCTTTGACTGGACTGGTTTTAATGAAGCAGTAATTTGGCTATAAAGTGTGGAGATGGACTAGATGTCCCTCAAGATGCTTTCAGAGCTTCCCAGCCTGCTATTTATTGTGACGATAAATGATAGAACAGAAGGCATCTACCACCAGAACTCCAGCTCCCTTCTTCTACAGAGAGGGAACAAGAACAGTGATAATGTGCAGTTCACACTTGTATGATAATTATGAAGAATAATGATTCTCTTGAGTTCATCATTTTTTAAAAAAAACAACCTTTGTATTGATAAAAATGTACACTCAAGAGTTTATACATGACTTTATTACACTTCAAAGAGTGATAGTGAATGATAATTGAGAAATATTTATGTATGTTAAAGAATAATAATGGATAATAGTGACCCATCAAGATTGTAAGACAGAACCCCACCAGAAATTTACAAGATTGCTCAGACCCTCTTTCTGATCTCATTCACTCCAAGAAGCACCTACTCTCTTGAGACCACAGGAAGCAGAGAGGTGGAGGTGACTGAAGTTTCCAATATGGCAGGTAGATGAATGGTGATGCCATTCCTGGAGATAGAAAACTCCATGGGGGGATCTGGGGGTGGGCAGGATAGAGTGCATGATATAATGCATCGACTCGCGCATTGGTCGAATCCCAGTTACTTGCAGCTCACCAGAAGAGTGAGGAAGAAGCTAGGTTCACCAAACAACTAACTCCTGTTCTTCCACTTTGACCCCTTCGCACTATGCTCCATTGTCCCAGGTAGGATTCAGTGCCATGTGCAGGTGACCCCTTCTCAGGGTAATTGAAAGTAGAAACAGCCATTCATTTTGGAAGAAAATTATTTTCATGGAAACAAATTGGGATATTCCTGTCCTATGGCTCCCCAAACATTCAGAGTACCTGGTTGAGCATTGGCCCATTTCCCACAGTCTGGATCGCTCCTTTTGGAATAATACATCAGCTGAAACAGCAGTAGCCTAGTGTAAGTTGCACTGCCCCAGGGCCCATTGATTCCTTCTATTTCTTTCCTGATCTGACCTGACTTTACTTCTTTCTCTTCTTCTTTCTCAAAAGTTTCTCTGTTTTCCTTTTCCTTGGCCTTCTCCATGCAGAGAGAGGAAAAAATGGTCAGTCTTGCCTGGGTTTCTTACAGTCCACTGTAAGACTCAGGATTTAGCACCTGTTCATAGGATTTAACTCCTGTTCATAGGATTTAACTCATTTTCTTAGGATTTAACTCCACTGGTGTGGAGTTACACAACAACTCCACAAAAGTAACTGATAAAATATTGACATTGCATTCTAAATCCACATTAAAGAAATAAAATTATTCTATAATATTAAAGAACCACGATGTGCAAAAATGCAATTCTGCCCACAGTAATTAATATACATTATTATTACAAAGGAGCTTAACTCCTTGACTTGGAGTCACAACATATCTCCTTCCCAAAGAGGATCTTTCCCCATTGGGGTGGTTTGTCAGAAGAAAGACCTTTGGCCTCAAGTACAAATTCCAGCTCCTAGCCCTTAAGAAGCAAGAGATGCCAAGAAATTTTACATTAGAAATTTTTCTTTCTTTTTTTATTCAAAAGATTAAAGTATTTTTATTGTTTATTAGTGCATTTTAAGTATACAGTACAGTTACATTCATCATTGGGATCTTGTACCTTTACATAATGTATCTTGGTTCCTATTTTTCCCTGTACTCCTGCCTTCCCTTCACCTCTTTTCCTTCCCCTATTTACAAAGTCTTTGTTTCCATTTTTTCATTTTCTCAGTTTTTTTCTTTTCCCTTATTTCCTTTCCCCTACCCTTCCCACTTCCCCTACACCTTTAGTCCTTTTATTCCTGTTTCACATCATTAGTTATACAATTTCGATCTTATTTACACTTTTAGTTTTTCACACCAGAGAAACTATTCAGTATTTATACATGTGTGTCTGTCTTATTTATTTCACTTAAGAGTATATCCTCAATATCATCCATTTTCCCATGAATGTCTCTAGTTTCTCATGCTTTATGGCTGAGTAATATTCCATTTTATAGAAAAACCACATCTTCTTTGTCCAGTCTCCAAATGATGGGCAATGGGACTGTTTCCAAGTTTTAGCTATTATAAACTGTACCACTATTACCCAGCAAAGAAATGAAAGTTATTTTTAAAAGCATACCTGTAAAAATTTTTATATCACAAATTTTATTCTATAAATTATTATACAAATTCTATTACAAATTTTTCTGTTCTTTCTTTAGATAGATGATAGGTAGATAAATAGACAGACAGATAATAGATAGGTAGGGATCTAGTCCTACCCAGGGTCATCATGTTTTATTATATTGTTCCATGAGGGAGAAAATCATGTATTGGGCTGGGAACATGAGCTAGAAAATGTGTGATCCACTTTGCGTTCTATAAGAAGCTAGAGCTAAAAATAGCCTCCAAGTCCCATGGGAGCCATTGCCATCAAATGCCAGCTCCAACCCCTCTGCCTTCTTCACTTTTCTAATTTTAATAGTCTCTGGAAAGTGACTCTGGAAAGTCCAAAACAGTTCTTACAACAGTGGAATGCTAGTAGGTTTGGAGACACTGTGGTCCTTTCTCTTGTGGTAGGGGTTTAATATGCCTGTAGATACTGTTTAATATGACTATAGATAACCTGACTAATGCTGCACAGGCTCTAGCCTTGTGAACAATCAAAATTGTGGCTGACAGAAACATAGTGAAGAATTTCTGAAGAACTTCATAGTTACAATTCAATTAATGCTTACAATCACAAATTTTAAGCAATTTTATAATATTGAAGGGAAAACCCAGTAACTGTTGTTGTTTTTCCAAATGTTGTATTTTGAAAGGAAGTGGAATAGAGAAAGGGCTATAAAATCGGCTGAGAAGTTACATGGCAGCCTGCAACCATTTTAACATTAAACAGCTTGAAGGCACTTTTTATTTTCTTTTGGATGATGTTTCTTTGAGTACTTAAAACCATGATCTCTACCCACACTCCTTAACTGGAATTTTTAGCCACATCTGTCCCACATCTGAAAAGTTCACATTTTTTTCTTTCTGTCAGCATCTTGGGAAGTTCTGTTAGAGTTCACCCTCACATTTTATTTTCCATCATATTCCAGTTCGGAATTCCACAAGTCCTTATTTAACCACAGCCGAATGAGAGATGCAATTGTTTCTTACTCTCTAAGGAGTATTAGAGACCTCCACATCCCACTGAGACAGGAAAAAGGGCATGGCAAAGCTGACTGGGGAGTAGGTGTGACCTGCTAATTACAAAATCCCAGGACAAATGCTAACTCTATTCCTTTGACTGTGTACTTTTAAAATGCTGCCTAATAAATCCTTTCATGCCTCTTGCTGATGTATCCTAACAATACTTTTTCTGTTGTGAAATCAGTGAACCTACCACCTGTCTAATGAGTGGAGAGAGTCAAGGTTCCCCATTTCTATTTTGGAGATTTCCTTGGGCCCTGTCCAGTGATGGAACCAGGAAAGAAGAAAGAAAAAATGCTGTTCCAGGTGTCCTCTGAGCCAAGAGTTTTGTCTCTGGAGAATCAAGTAAAAGTAACACAAAACTATTCCTACATCCTAAGTTTATAAGGTGAAAGCCCTCAGTGGCCCAGCAGCCAGGGAGTCTATTCATTTTGGGAGAGGCAGCTTGCCAATGAATGGGACTGGAATCATCGCTAGCTCATCCTTTCCCCTTGGGAACCAAGTTGGACAGTGATTTTTAACTTATTGCTTTACATATAGATTTAGAAAGATAAAACCTTAAAACTGAAAGCATTGTGCTCTGTCCCAACTTCTTTCTTTCCCACTGGATAACACCCTATTTATATCTAAGTTCAGTTTCGTAACTTTCAAGTTACTTTAAATTTTCAGAAACTTTCATCTGGATATTTGAAGACTCAAGTGATAGTCCTGTTAAGCTATAAATCTCACACTTGATTGATAGCCCACATCCTCCACCCACAAAGCAAGCTAGAATCTGGCCCCTGAGGATTTCCAAATTGTGTGTGTTGGGGGACAGTAGGGGCAGGGAGAGTAGGGTCAGATTTTGGCCTCCTCCACCACTGCTTTCTCCTGTTTACCCTCTGATAGGGTCAGGGAAGAAGGCAGAGACTGGGGCCAATCTGTTTGCCCTGCAAGGGAGCTTCCCTACCAACTGGCTGACTGAACTATATGTCAGCCCTGTTCTGCAGAGTTAAGCACAGGCCACTGGCTGGCAACCTGTCTATGCTGCAAGCCTGGTAGGACCCTGCCACTGGTCCTGGGGAGGCCCAGAGTGCTCCCCCACTCCACAGCCCTTGATGGGGCCAGATCATCAAGCACAGGTCCCTGCCCCTCCTGGTCATCCCTGTACAGCATACTTCTCCTTCTCCATGCCTGGCTTCAGGAGCACTGGGCAGACGTGAGGAAGGATGGGAATCGTCATAGCCTTACAGACACCTGGGGCTGTATAAGGATCTTTCCTCTCACTTTGCTTTCAGGAGGGGGCAGAGCATCTCTTTCTCATCCTATGGGGAGAGGAAGGGTGGGACAGCCGATCTTCATGAACACCCAGACCGTAAAAAGACCAACCACACCTTCTTCCCCTCACTGGTCCCCAGATAGTAGAGCTGGGATGCTCCTTGCTGAATGGGGCCTCTTCACTGACCCCAGCAGCTGTGGTTGTCCTGGGAAGAATGTGGAGTTCTTGGCACCCTTAACCCTGCCCCAGAGGCAATAAGTGTTAACAGCTTCTTACCGGTCTTAGGCCTCCCCACATGTGCTTATTTAAGCACACATGGATCTGCTGATGTGTTTCTTATGTACACACAGTGTCCCTGCATGCCAAGTTCTGCCTCTCACTTTTTCTGTTCCTACCTTGTGCAGTCCTTTTTATCTCAGCACACGTGCAATGGCCACATCCTGTTCATCCATTGCACAGGATCTGTTTTACCTACCACTAGCTCTGCACTAGTGACAGTGCAGTAGGTTTGCTTGTGGGCTGTTTTGGCCACACCATGACAGTGCTGTCCTCATTTCACAGCATTTACTGCCCACGCAGCTAGTATCTGGTCTTTTGTGACTGTGATGTCACGAGGGGAGAATCAACTCAAAGGGATTCCCCACTTTTGACAAAGGATTATCACTAACACCAAATGCTGTATCCAATGATAATATTTCATACTGCATAGCATTTTACAGTAGACAAAGCACCAACAACCTGCATTCCCAGCATTCTGGGAGGCTGTGATGGGAGGATGGCAAGTTCAAGCTCAGAGTGACTCAGTGGGGCCCACTAGCAAAGAAAAAAAAAAGGGGTGGGGGCTGATGCTGCTCTATGCAACAGCTCTGGCTTCAATCCCCAGTAGGAGGACGGCACCAACAAAATTATTAAGGATTTACACCTCATAGTGAGCAGTAAGCCAGGTGATGTACAACCTCCTGGCTATACTGGAACTCCCTGGGTGGGAGCCTTAACTATACCAGACCAACTGCCTCAGCCCTCTAGGTTGGATACAGGCCTCTCAGCGTTACCCTGAAAGCTCTGGGAGAAATTTCAGTGAGTGGCCAAAGTTATGAATCTCAAAATTCACTGTAGTTGGGAGCAGAGAAGCCAAACTGGAGGCCGTCATGGACTCCCTCTCTGTGTTTATGGAAAATCAGTTAAGACACACACCCCAACTCTTCTTTCCTTTCTGGAATTAAGATGGACTTGCATACTTCTGTTCCAATTCACTATACCCTGACTCCACGCCTACCTTGCTAATGAGAATGGCCCTAACCAAGGATGGATCCCAACCCCATTTGCTAGCCCCACTGGACTGACCTCATGCAGCAGGGGACAGGATTGCCCCTGCCTTTCATCTTGAAGTTCATCCCCAGAGTTCAAGAACGCCCCCGTCCTGGCTTCCTTCTGTCTTTGGCTGTTCCTCCACACATTCCTGTCTCCCACCCCTTAAACACTGTGTTTCCTGGATTCTGTCCTCACACCTGCATGCCTCAGGGACCTCCTGTGCACTGTAGTTCCATTTCCCAAATCTGTGCCTAGCCTTGCCAAGTTGATAGTCTCTGCATCAGTGCCCAAATGGCACCAAAGTCCATCCGTGAGTGATGTAGTTCTGATCTGCCTGAATTGCCACAAAAGCCTTCCAAACTGATTTCCTGGCTCATGTGCACCCTTAGGCCTGATCTGCTCTTTTGGTTTGGTCTGAGTGTCTATGTGAGATGTATAAGCACAGTCCCTGCCCTAGGTGCTCAAAGGGTAACTCAGACATCTCAGCTACGCTGCAATCCCTCTTCTCCCTAACCTCACAGGTGGTCATTTCCCTTTCGGCAGGCTGCGGCAAACCAAAACCTGCCTCTTCACTCCTATGCCTTTGGGATCTTATTCCTTGGCCAGAAATATGTTTCTCAAGTGGACATCACATTAGAATCCCCTCCTAGGATCCCCTTTTCTCCCATGTGCTCACTCATCTCCATGAGTGCGACCCATCATCTCCTTTGACTCAGGTTTACTCACCTCCACTCAGGCCAGCAGCTGCTAAATGCCTCACCCTTGTCTTATTTGATTTTTTTTTCTCCCAAGGACCTGAGAAAATATTTTTTAAAAACTTAAGAAATCCTGAAATTAATTTTTATATATGTGATTTATTATTTGTGTTAACCATCAGAAAGAAGCATAGGGTTCCTGCCTAAATTAGCCCCACACTTTCCTTTTAGTATCAGTGTTATAACCAGTCCAATGTTCATTTGCAAAAGAAACAAACATGAGAAGGAACTATAGGGAAACAGCTTGTCATGAAAAAGCCCACCTATGACTACACGGAGCTTTGAGGGGGACATCTAGACATAAGTCATAATAGCACTGAAACTCTCTCTGTGCCAGAAAAGCAATCAAAAGGACATTGTTGGGCTCTTATAAGAGAGGCACACAGTTTAGTGTATGTGCACATGGAAGTTGCCTTCCTCTCCTCTCAGTGGGACCCAAGCATTCTACCCTGTACTTCACAATGTCTAATATTCATTCACTGGTGGGCATATAGATCATTTCTCTATGCTGGCTGTTGTGACAATTCTGCAATGAACTTGAAGGTACACATACCTCTAGGAAGTGCTGATTTCATTTCTTCAATACTCAGAAGTGGGATTGTTGGCTCATATTGTACTCTATTTCTAATTTTGGAGGAACCTCCATACTATTTTCCATAATAAATCCATTAATTTACACTCCCACCAATAGTATACAGAGGTCCTTTAACAGATGTCTTGTGTAGCAATGTGGTTTAAAAATCTGGAAAGCACATGAAAGGTACAGACAACTTAGAGGAGCGAGATGAAGTGGGGCCCTAGGAGGAGTTTGTGCAAGTAGCAAACCTATATTCCTTCCCTATTCTGCTGCCCAGATGACTGACCCTCCTCCCCCAGTAACAGTTTCTGGTTTTCTTCTCTGCAGATGTAAAGCTAAAGCTGTAGTTCTTCACAATGAAGAGCAGAAGGGAGAGACCAAAGGCTTAGAGCATTGCAAACATAGAGGAAATAATAGTTACTGAGCCGAAATTCACTACTGATAAATTAATAGTCATGAAGTCAGGTTGGGAGACTTGATGGTTCAACCTTTGTGTCAACTTAGCCAGGCAATACAGACCCAGCTGTTAATTGAGCCATAACCCAAGAGTTGCCATATGATATTTTGTAGAGGTGGCCAACATCTATGGTCACTTTCTGTAAGCACATTATCCTCAGTACTTTTGTGTTGAATCAAATAAAAGCCCAAGAGCAAAATCTGAGGTTTCCAGGAAAAGATGAGTCTGGTTGGAGTCAGCAGTCCCAGCTTCTTCATGAGTTTCCAGCTGCTGCCTGCCCTGCTGACTTCAGACTTGACAGCCCTGTAATTGCATAAGCCAATTCCTTAAAACAAATGTGGTGTGTGTGTGTGTGTGTGTGTGTGTGTGTTTTCTATTTCTTGGAGAACTGTGACTATACAGAGATCCCTGGCTTTCTCCAACTTGCATTCAGAACTCAAGTCCCCCAGCCAAGCAAAGAAAATATAATTTTCTTGGGAACCTGATCAGCTTAAGAGGAAATTTTCTATATGCACACATTGGTATAAAAATTTCCAATAAAAACTTCAGTAGATCACACTTCACATGTACCCCAAGTCCTCATAGCTCCAATCAGCTTCTTAATTCCCAATTGATCCTTAAATCCAAGAACCACCGGTCATCAAAGGGATTCTCCGATGTGAAAGTCAGAAACCAAACCAGACAGGAGACAACAACATGGAAGAAATTAGAAGGTGAGAAGAAAACTTCCAAATCCTACTATTAGCTTTTTAACAACAGAAGGGGAAATGTTTTATCTATGAATGAGAATACAATATTATTTTAATAAAAAAACCACTAGGGACAACAAGAAAATAATTCTTGGCTACTGAAATATGATAGCAAAATTTAAGACTCAATAGAAGAATCTGAGGTAAAGTGAAGAAATGTCCATAAAAGAACACAAAAAGAAAATATAGAAAAAGAGGAGAGAAAAGATAAGAGATTAGACACATTATAGGAGCTTAATACCTGAAAAACAAAAATAATATTTAGAAGAGAAGAAATTGATAGGGAAAACTTTTATAAATAGCAAAACCTATAAAGTGTTACAAGGTAAAATGGCTTCTGCTGTCTCTAACAGCAGTTTGCTTGGTTTAGCTCAGAACTAATAGGCACCGAAGGCACTAATTGCTGAATGAGGCATTTGGTCTGACCCTGAGATAATATAGCACATCAAGACCTTGAGCTCAGAAGAGGCTGGAGCCACATGATCCTAAAAGTGTTTAGATGAAAGAACCCATAGCTAACATTTGCTCCCCTGACCCTGGACACCCCCTTCCTATGGACTACAATAGATAACTAAGCGAATCTTAAAGGTAAACTCCCCAACTACAAAAACTATTACATCTGGGTTGAAAAGATTAACTCTTTTGTGACCGTGATTTGAACTGTGAGAATGGAATGTAACCATCCAAATAAAGTCAAGGCTGTGAAACCCTGTAAAAGGAAGAGTTGTATCCCTGTGTGTTGTTGATCCAGGCATGGCTTATGTGCGATCAACTCTTATTGATGAGTAATTTTATTATTTTACTTCCATTCTTCTGCCTCTCTGTATGTCACTTACTGATTTCTTCCATAACCAAATCATCTAAGAATTATTTAAAGAGAATTTATGAGAAGCAAGGGGCATGAGTTCCCTGATAGAAGAGTCCACTGTGTCCACAATACTATGAAATTTCACAGGGTAATGAAAACATTGGAACATTGGAAACAAAGGGGAAAAATCCTACAAATGTCCAGAAATAAAAACTTGGCAGCATTCAAATAAGTACAAGTCAGGATTCCTCCATAAGGCAGCAGCAAAGCCAATGGCGGAAGAGTCCAATTCTCCATTGCTCTGAAGGTAAAATAAATGTCCAACTTAGAAGTCTATGTCCAGCCAAACTGTTAACCCTGAGTCAGTGAAGATCAAAGACATTTCAGAGGTGCAAGATCTAAAATAATTAACTCCCTACACATTTCCTTCCTCAGAAACCTACTGGAAAAAGGTGCTTTACCAAAATGAGGGATAAAACCAAGAAAATGAAAATGTAGGATAAAGGAAGATCTCCAGTGCAGAAGAGTGATAACCAGAACATTCAGGGTGATGGTGAAGGATGATCTCAGAATGTTTACTGATCACTTGGCCTAGAGATGACCATCAGACGAAGTAGGGTAAAGGACCTCGGAGAGACGTCTCTGGGAGAGTGAGACTGAAGTACCCAAATGTCTTGACAAGAGATTCAGGTAGATGGAAGATAAAAACTTGAAAACCAAGCAAAAAAAAAAACAAAAAACAAACGATTATGAAGTTCAGTTAAAAGAAAACTTGTGCAGGAAATTCACAGTTCAGCTGTGAGTAATCTTTATTCATAAAAATATAAGCATTGAACATTGACCTAAACAAAATTGCTATAAAACATTGGGAAGGTACATGAAGGTGGCAAGTGTGGGAGCTTTGTAGCAGACAGGAGCAAGGAGCAATAAACAATCATGACCATCACAGTCAAATCAGTAATGCCCGACTCTGAAAAGTGAAGGGACCTGCGGTGATCGGGCACAAAGGAATACATTCTCAGTGAAACAGGAAAATTCTCAGCTGCTCCTCCGAGGTGAGGTGGTTGCTTCCTCCAAGGGGAAATGATAGAGACACGAGGACTTGGGGGGGTCCAATATTTTTTATAACAATCCCCAGAGAACTATCTGGATTTTAAATCTGTATGCATATATAGTCTGGATGAAAATAAAAACTAGAAAACAAAACAAAAAGCAAAACACTTAAAATTCACCCTGGCCTATATCCAAATGATTTCATGCAAACTGTGTATCTGGTAAGGGGTTAATTACCCTAATACAGGAACTCATACAACAGAAAAAAAAAAAACCCACAAATAACCTGACTAAAACATGAGCAAAAGACTTGAATAGACATTTTCGTTCTTTCTTTCTTTTTTTTTTTTTTTTTTTTTTTTTTT
>NW_022900942.1:11441192-11501456 GCF_012274545.1 Fukomys damarensis | reverse complement strand
TTTTTTTTTTTTTTTTTTTAGTTTATTGGTACTTTTTAGGTATACAGTACAGCTACGTTCATCATTGGGATCTTGTACCTTTATGTGATAGATCTAGGTTCTCATTTTTCCCCCATGCCCCTCTCTCCCTTCATCCCCTCCATCCTTTCCTATTTGCAAAGGCTTTGTTTCCATTTTTTCCTTTTCTCATATTTTATCCCTTATTTCCTTTCCCCTACTCATCCCACTTCCCCTGCATCTTTAGCCCTTTTCTTCCTTGATTTCAAATATGTCTAAATAAGAAAAATACTCATGATGCACTCTCTTAGAACTATATCAAATTGAATAATTCTAGCATGTCACTTTTTCAATAAAGTCTTACCGTTTTGGAGTCATTGGTGGAATTGGAAAATTTAAGGAGCTTCCAAGTTTGGAGCTGTCACTTGCCTTGAGACTGGGGTATGTTTTAATTCCCGAATTCCAGCTATTCTAACACGTGCCTAACCTTACTCAGTGAGTAGACCACTGGTCCCCGCCCCCATTTTAGAGTGTCTTTTACCTTCCTTTGGTTGATTTGTAGGGTCCATGCTACACTTAGTATCCTGGTGACTAGCTAGCGGTGCTCACTGAGGGGAGCCCCAGCACTGAGGTGAGGGGGAGTGCGCCAATACCCGAGGGCAGGTGTTAACCACTACAGGATTGGAAACCTTACCAGTTGGTGTAAGTGGCAACTTCCGAAGGCAAAGGGCAAAATTAGCTTGGCAAATGGATTTATCCTGGTGTTTCCCCGCACTCTCCCTGCCCACTGCTGTGTGTTGTGGGTGGTCTTATGTGGGAGGGAGCTGAAGCTAGGAGACAATAGTACTGAGGAAAATTCTTCTTGCAAGCAACACAAACTGTTACAAATGTTACAAATGTGCACCCTGAGATTGCTGAAAAGTGAGACCAAGCATCTTTGAAAGATATGCCCGGTTCTTCCTTTGTTCTATGTTGCTGCTTCCTTATCTGGAAAAAATGTTAGAAGCAATCTAATGGTTCCTTTTCCGTGGGAACTTGACTGGCCACAGGGTGCCCAGATATCTGACTAAACATTAATTATTTTTTTATCTTTTTCCTTGTTAATTATATTCCAGAGTCTATTCATACTTGATGGTTTTTCCTCTTAGTTCTTTTCTTTTTTCGAGATCCCACCCATGATGCCACACTGCATTTAAAATATATAGATTTTTGAGGAGAATGACTAAGCCCTGGAGTTCTACTTTAAGAAATTGAATTTGCTTAAACATAAGAAAGGGGATTGCATGTAAGACAAAACAGTTTGTTGAAACATTGAAAGCTTCTTCATGTTTGACATATGAAACTTAACCAAATAAACTCACAAGCCTGGTTATTATATATACATATATGCAATCATCTTAACACTCCTAGAAATGATATAGAATTGAGGATTACAATACAGGGAAACTAAGTTTGAAATAACTACTCAAGAATTTACAAGAGACAAACAAGAGTACATTGTATAATTTGTTCTTTGTTTGATATAATAAAATTAGAGAGCAACTCTCCAAAGAATACTTACATTTATTTGGGAATAGAATCTCAACAAAAAATACTTGAGTCATAACAAGCTATGGGCATTATCAAAGAGGCTGAGGCAAGAGGAAGTTTTTAAAGACAAAAATGAGGAGTACATCAGACACTTTTAAGTAATAATCCTTGGTCACAATGACTAATAACAAGGCTAGTTATTCAAGGTTGAACGGTCAGTTGCCAGGCAGAAGTGCTTTATGTGTAAAATTGCAGTGGGCTCTGCACCTCTTGTGGTTCTGATGGTGCCTTGTGATAGCTACATCAGACTATCATGTATAAGGACCCTTCCACATACCTCCCAGTGTCATTTACTTCATTTGGGTTGATACAAGCAACTTCATTTTAATTTTAAAAACTTCTATATTTGTTACATAATTCTGTGAAATAACAATGGAAGAAGTATTCATTTCTGGCTTTCAAGTTTTATAGATTAGATCCTAATGTTAAATGTACTTTTTTAGTTGTGCTATTTCCTACTCTGCTAAAACATGTCTTTTCACTCATTTATATTTTTCCCTCAAATTACAGTAGTTGACATGTTGGGAAATTTTATCTTTCTCAAAAGCATGTGCTGATCAAACAATGTTTCCTGGTATATTTGTGAGGGTGCTTACAGATTGGACTGGCATTAAAACAAATCAGTCAATTCAATACAGCAAAAGATCCTCTCTCTGTGGGTAGGCCTCAGCCATCCTCAGAAGCCTCTAGAGAACAAAATCCCAAGGAGGGGCAACCACTCCTCTGACTGATGCTTTCTGTCGAGGTCTTCAATCAGCTGCCCCCATATTGAGGCACCATCCGCTCTTCTGAATCTTAGGCCGTGGGTTACGGGCTGGAGCTCTACCACCAGGTAGACCTCCCGGGTCTCCAGCTTGCAGACAGCAGGCCCTCAGAGGCTTCTCAGCTTCTGTCATCATGTGAGCCCCCTCTTATTGGCTGTTTTTCTGGAGAAGCCTGACTAGTACAGCTGCTTTTCTTTAAAATAATTCTGAGTTCTTTCTTAAAGGTCTATTTATTTTCACATCTAGCACATCCTAGTTTTAGGGAGGTGAGATAGCAGACAGTTAGGGCTGACAGCTGCTCAGTAGCCCTGGGATGTTCTTAGCTGAATGCTTCTTGGTTTCTGACGGAGCTCTCATTCCCTGCACAGCCAGAGTAGAGCCAGGGTTCCCAGCAGAACCCAAAGCCAAAGGCATTGCCCCCATGCCAAGCTTAGAGTGGCATGGGACAGGGGGTGCTGGTTTTCACAGAGTCAGGAACACAAATGCACTCTCTTTGCATGTACGCGAGACACTTTCACTGGGATTCTGAGTCACACAGAAGACAGCCAGAGAGCGAGAGAGCCACCACAGAGCTGTGGAAATATGGAGTTTCCCAATCACTACACATCTGAATATCCACAAAGGTGGGCTCTTTTGTTGCTTTGTTTTTCCTCTTGTGTTTGAGCACTGCCACTTCAGAGTTCAATCTAAATATGAGGAGAAAATAAAATTGGGCATATTGACAAAATCCCCACATTTAATGTATTTTTTTTGAAGGATATAGTTCTCATTCTCTTTAGTTCACATTAAAATTTTATCGTCATGGTTTCAAACTATAAATCCTTATTCCTCAATCACAACTAGGAGACAGTAAAAGGCATAGACACTTCATGTGCACTGGGGCTGGCTTTGAGCTAGATTCGGAGCAGCCAGAACCCCAGTCCTGCCCACAGCCCACTGGCTCCCCACATCTGGATGGCTCCTGTCCGCCTTTTTGACCCATGCACTTGGCTTCACTTGCATTCTCCCCCTTCCACTTTGCTTTACATCAGCTTTGACATCGACACCTGTCCTCCTGGCTATACGTAGCTATGGCTATCCCTGGCTAGCCTGACTGGCCAGGATACAGTGGGAAAAGGCCCTGCCCATCCTACTGGAGGAATTGTAGATTCACTGCTGTCCTTCAGGCTAGGGATTCATGCTGACCTTGACCCTCAGCCTTATAAACCAGTTGCTGCCAGCCACCAAGTTTTCCTTGCCTGCCTTCCAAACTTGCCATACACAGAGTCAGATTTATTAACTAAAGATGTATCTCCTGAGCACTCTTTATATGACAAGCTCTGGGACCAGTGACACTCAGGCTCATGAGGGTCCCTGCTCCATGAGCAGGCTGCAACACCCTGGAGTGGGCAGGGAGCTGGTGCCCACCTGGGCCCTGGTAAGCTAAGTCATGGATGGTGAGAGCTGGAGCTAGAAAGGTCAAGGCTGCTCTTCAAAGGAAGAGCAAAAAACCTGGACCTGGAGGTCAATACTGCCAATGGGATTTTCTAAGACTCAGAGGTAAACTGGAGAATCAGGGCCAGAAATCAGGTCTCCAGCTGCAGGCCAGGGCCATCCTACCCACCATTCTACAGCAAGTCACAAGCACTGTGTTCTTGACCAAGCTGGGCTTTGTCAGAGTCTTGCTAAGAAACAAAAGATACAAATCCTACACCACAGCAAAATACAGGAAAGAAAGATGTTTCCAGAGAACCAAGACCTGTCATGTAAAGTTACAAGATCCCAATGATGAATGTAACCGTACTATATACCTAAAGTGTACCAATAAACTCAATGAGAGAGAAAGAGAGACATGTTTCCAGACAACAGCAAAACCATCAGTCTTATTTCTAGACTTGGGAAGCATGTGCCCAGTTTCAAATCACTGGGCACATTCTCAAGAAACACAGCTACTTACATCTATTAAAAGCTCCCTTGGAGAGTAGTGGCCGGCACTTAGGACTCCAGTTTATATATTGTGGCCTCATGTTTCCCAACTTGGAAGACCACAGTGAGCATATCGACGTCACAATGCAGCCCTCAGAATTTGTGAAATGTCAGATTTAACCTGGCCTTTCCCCGGCATCTGCAGAAATTAGGACCCTGGGGGAAATGATGGTTAGCAAGCACTTGTACCTTAGAGCACTCTCAAATTGCAAAAGTCCTTCTAAACGCTTTGAAGATATTTATTTCCCCAATACCTCACCTGTGAGAAAACGGCTGTGGCACAGAAAAGTTAGGTTAGGCCACTTCCAAATTTGTGTAGAGGGCATGAGGATGGCCAGCGCTTTGGTAGTTTTCATTCAGATTCATTGCTAAAAGTGCAGGGCCCCTTCCCCAACACAAGCCAGAATGGACTGATTAACACTGCAACCTGCTACCCTAAGAGCAGCCAAAAAGGAATCTTTCTCCCTGGTCAATTAGTTGTTTGAATGTACAAATCACCTGTCTCATTTTACCCTGACACAGTTACACAGTAAATCCAGCCTCCTCACATTTTTTCTTATCAGATAACACAAAATATAACACCCATTAGGAGACAAGAGCCTTCTAATTTAACCAGCAAAAAGTTTCATACACAGAAACCACGAGTCTCTCTCCCTTCAGTCATACAATTGTAATATTTGCTGATGGTCTGAGTGTTGCCAAGGCAGGGCCCAGAGAGTGCAAAGTAAGTGTGTCTTCATGTTTCTCCGTTCCCCCATTTTACAAAAAGGAGAGAAGGTGCTTAACATAAAGGAAAACATCTGTAATTGTGGCATCTCCAGTACCCACAGAAGTGGGGAGAGGGCCAGGATCAGGATCCTCACTGGCCTTGGGAATTCCTGTAGGAGCTCATAAATCCCGAGTGCACTTGGACTCAGTTCTCAAAGTCCACTGTGCACCAGAACCATTTCTTTTACATTCCCAGGTGATGCTGCTGCAGCAGCTGGTCTGAGGAGAACCACAGGGTAGGAAGGTCTTGGTCAGGTGATGTCTCCTCAGAGGGAAGGGGTGCCACGTTTCCCTGTTGTTATGCTGGCATCAGGCACTGGACATGGACTACAGTGTATGTATAGTTCCCAGGCCACCCCGATATCTCCTGTGTACTTAGCTCTCAGGCAGCTCAGGCTGAGGTAACAGAATACCATCTGCAATGGGCTCACATAACATTTATTGTTCAGAGTTCCGGAAGCTGGAGAGATTGGGATGCAGGTAGGGTCTGCTGGTTCTAATGAGGGCCTCCTTGAAGGTTGCAGACTGCTGCCTTCTAGTTATAATTACACATGGCAGAAAGAGGCATAGAGAGCTCTCTGAATCATCTTTTATATGGGCTCTAATCTCATTCATGAGCGCTCCATCTCATAATCTAATAATCCCCAAATACCTCCACATTGAGATTTTATTTCAACACAAGAATTGTGTAGCAACACAAGCATTCAGTTTGTAATAGCAGTATTTAAAGTGGTTAAGCAAAATTATTTAAAGGAAAGGGAGGGGGCTTTTAAGGTGAAAAGAGAGGGACTATTAACTGGTTTGGTTTTTGAAGAAAATTCCTAGGCTTTGAAAGATTCTCCTTGAAAATGAATGGTGCTCAGGTGTTCCTGTGGAGAATGGCTGGATACCCAGTCTAATCATTAAGCTCATGTTTCCTAAACAATCACTGAGCTTATCGTGTTTTCCAACCACCAAATTCATGTAGGGGTTGTTATTAAAGAAAAGGCAGAAAAATATTAAGAACCCAGTCCAAAACAAGGTAAACCAATAGATTCAGAAATGATCAGAAGTTGTGCTTCAAATAAACCAGTTCCACATTTGTCTTGTAACCAACTCCTTTTTCTGTTCCACAGTGGCCCTGGGTTCATAGAACCAGAAGAGATGCTTGCTTCCCTTCCCCAGGTTCTCTTCTTCCCTTTCCCCTAGCAAGTTCTGGAAGATTTTACATGCAAACAAAGAACATGAAAAATGGAGAGGAGGGGAATAATAAAAAAATCAAAATTAAAACAAAGAAGGCAGATGGAGGTATGCAGCTTCTCTGAAGGCAGTGCGAACAGTATTCTATAGGGAAAAAAGCTAATGGTCACATCTAAGGAGGCCTTTCACCAGACTTTGTCAAATGAAAATTGACCAGCCATTGGATGCCATGCCTAGGTCCAATGGCAAGGAGGGGCGGAGGAAACAGACCAGAAGGGTCAATGCAAGCTTCACCTTCAAGGGCCTCCCAGAGCTCTAGGAGGATGGGGTAGACAGAATAATGGCTCCACACAGATGCTGCGCATCCTAATTCCCAGAAACAAAGATTCTGTTCTTTTACACCGCATCTGATTCTTTGCAGATGTGATACAGTAAAGGATCCTGACATGGGAATATTATCTTGGAATATTTTGTGTGGCCAAGTTCATTGAAAGATTCTTCTAGGGGAAAAAAGGAGCAGGAGAATCAAAGGAGAAATGACAACAGAAGCAGAGGTTAGGTAGAGATGGAGAAGATGAGGCTTCTAATTCTGAATATGAGGACAGGGCCATGAGCCCAGGATTGCAGGCAGGTTCTACAAGCTGAAGAAAGCAAGGTAATTGATTCTTTCCTGGAGCCTCTGGAAGGAACAGCATCTTGCCAACACCTTGATTTTAGCCCTTGAAGTCCATTTCAGACTTTTCCAGAAATGCAAGTTATTGTTTCTGTGTTGTTCCAAGGGAAAAAGTTATTTACTGCAGCAGCAACAGGGAAGCCCATAGAGGAAGAGGTTCACAGAACCACGAGGCAAGGCTGAGTCCCTACCCCTGCTGCAGTCAAGGCTCAGGCACAGTCTGAGCCAGCTCCAGTGTGGGCATCTTGCCATCAGTTCTCCTGCACGTGGGCAACTCTGCCATGGGACCTCCTCACTGTGAGACAGAGTGGCTCCTTCACCCCATCGGTGACTATAATGGGACTTGAAAGTTTTTGTGCTAATCTGGACATATCAAACATTGTAGAAATTCTACAAAGTATTTTCCAGATCTGAGAAACTTCCCCTTGGTGGAGAACCAATTTAATTCTCCATCCAGCTGAGCCAACAGGTTGTGTATAGTACCCATGAGCAGAAAACTGGGTCAGGAACAGGGATTTATTAACAAGAAACATTGTTTAGTAATGCCATGAATATTACATGCAGACAAGTCCTACATTAAGCATTCAGAACAGAAAACCTTGATTTAAAGCCATTCCCTAAATGAGCCAAAAATAATTGCCAAGAGGTTTGCAATAATGCCCAAAAAAAGCACAGAGCAAAGTCCATGGAAATACATTAGACCTAAAAGTACTTTCACTAAACAACTGAAGTTGGTCCTTCCTGTCGTGCAGGTCAAGAAGAGAAGGAACTTTGAGTGAAACAGAAGTTGGTCCTGGTCCAGCCATATCCTTTACTTGGCAAAGAGACATGAAACTTAACGTACTTTGGACGTGGCAAAGTGGAGGAGTGTGGCAATAGGGAAGAGAATCAGGAGTTATGGGGTTGAACTCTACCCATCATCATTCATTCAACAAGTTCTGAGTGTGACATACCCAGTGCTTCACAGGGTAATGAGATACAAACGCACATGAGGTAGCACTGAATGAGAAAGAGAGGAAAGAGAGTGGAGCCTCTGAAAAGATGTAAATGTGTGTATGATTCATTGTGTATATGCTTCTTGATTTACAGTGGAGTTACATGCAGGTAATCCCATTATCAAATGAAAATGTCATAAGTTGAAAACACATTTCATACACCTAAGGTACAGCACAGCCTGTTTTAAATGTGCTCAGAACACTTTAGCCTGCAGTTGGGCAAAATGATCTAACACAACGCCTTTCTATAATAAGGTGTTGAATTTCTCATGTAGTCCGTTGAATTCTGTACTGAAAGCAAAGAACAGAGGGGTTGTATGGGCTCACTTTGAGCCATCATACAGTTGAAATATTGTAAGACAGGGACCTCCAAGGCAAGGGGTGCTGATTCTGGATAGGTGAGGTCTTTGAGGTTTCCTGGAGGGAATTTTATACTAATAAAGTCCTGAGGCATGAGTAGGAATCTGCCAGTGAAGAAGGTAACATTCCAGCAGAGGAGGAGCTGAAGAATAAAACCAAAGGTGCTGATCAAACTTGCACTCCTTAGGCTTTTCTTCCATTTCTGTCCCCCACTACCTGGCTAGGTTTTCTGCAAAGCCAATACCTTATCCTCCGAGCAAGCTTTGGTGCAGTGTCTCTAAGGAGTCATCAGCAGTGGGCTCCTCACCTAAGCCTGTGTTCTGTCTTTGGTCCTCACAGGCAAGGTCTTGGTACGATCCAGCCAGCAAGCTGGCCCTTCCCCTCTTCATTCTTGCTGTCATTCTTCCTCTAAATTGGAATAATTCCGTTTTTACAATAGCACTTTCAGCCATATGTGGAAATCCTGCCTCCCCCTTTCCCCCCCAGAAACTGGTTTCCGGGATTTGAGCTTGCTGTGTGGGCTTCTAAGAAGGCACTCTCACTCTCCGATTCATCTCTGGGGCATGTGTTGCATGGACTACCTTCTTTTCAAAGTGTGCGATTTCATACTTCCATATTGTTTTGTAACCATCACTACTCCCTAAATTGAAAATGTTTCATCACCCCAAAGCAGTCTTTCCTTCCATTCCCCTTTCCTCTAGCAACCACAAACCTTTCTGTCTCTATGAATTTGTCATCTCTGATATATTATGAGTTGGATATTATCATATGTCACTTTGTCCCCTCCTGCCTCAGCCTCTCAAGTGCTGGGATTACAGGCATGCACCCCCATGTCCAGCTTGATATGCCACTTTTTGTGACTGGATTCTTTTATTCTGTACGATGTCTTTTAAGGGTTATGTTATGGCAGGTGTCAAAGTTGCACTGTTCTTCGTGCCTGCCTAACATTCCATTGTGGAGACAGACACTTTTTGTTTTTCTGTCCATGTGTTAATGGACTTTTAGATTTTCTTTACCTCATGATAATTTGAATAATGCTGCTATGAACAATGTTTACAAATATAGTCACATGCTGAACATTTTAGTTCACAATGGACTGTGTATGAGACAGTGGTCCCATAAGTTTGTAAAACATATTGACATTGTAGCCATCTCAGGAGTTGCCAAACCATTTTCCTCCCACCAGTAGTATAGAAAGGTTCCAGTTTCTCCACATCCTCAGTGATACTTGTTATTTTCAGGTGTGTGTTTTGTTTTGGTTTAGTTTTGTGACAGTCACACTGGTAGGTACAGAGTGGTCTCTCACTGTTGTTTTTATTTGTGTTGCCCAAATGACTAACATTTCATATGTTGTTGGCCATTCATATTCTGATCATCACTTTTTTACTCATAAGAGAAAATTTTGTATCTGGAATAGTTAAACGATGGTAATGATACCTAATATTCATTTCTATTAATTAATGTTTATGAGAAACTATTTTTCTTCCTTTTAGTAACTTGCCCAGTCACAAAGCTACAATGAATTAGAACTGGTCTTAGAGTCTGTGTATGGTATCTAATCAAAACTTTCTAAAAGTTGCTATACCATCACTTTCATGGGTCAACTGAAGGAACTGTAATTTAGTTTATGCTACTTGTTTTGTTTTTATCTAAAAGATATGAAGTTAGGTCTTATTTTGATAATTTTTCTCAAATCAAAAATATGTTTATCACAACTATAAAGGAAAGGTGAGAGACTACCTCTCATAGAGAAAAAATCAGTATTGCAATAACCCTGGACTTGTTATCATATGAACAAGTGACTAACCATTTGACTGCTCTATTTCTGGAAAAGGAATGAAAAGGCTTACTTCTACCTCCATGTTTTCCAATTTATTTCTGTGTTTTCTCCCTAAACTCAAAAAAGACAGTGAGGAAGAGAACTACATAGCTGTGTTTAGGTGCACAGTTTTGGTCACTCCTCATTCTAGAAATGCAACATGATGTTGTCTCCAGCTGCTTTGTAACATATTCATATAGTCTCTGTCCCCCAAAGCAGGTAATATATGCACAATTTTGGCTTAAATTATAATTCAATAAAATAAAAATAGTATCTAAGGTTTACAGCTCACTAACACCTAGTCATCTGGAGGGAGGGAGGGAGGGAGAGAGAGAGAGAAAGGGAGATAAAAACAAGCAAGAAAGAGATTGCAGGCATGTACCAAACACTATTGAACAGTCCCTCACAACCACACACATGAGTGGCATAAATAGATTGGTTCTCTTTGTACTGAGAACTGCTTGATCTTTCTTTGAACCATGTGGATGTAGGATGAGTAACGAAAGAGTTATGGTACCATGAAAATACCCTAAATTGGATCAATTACCTGCTCCCATTCTCTAAAAGCTGAGAGCCTTCCCAAGAAGCCCAGCCATGCAGCAAGCTCACATGCAGATGCTCCAGAAACATACTCCAATTGCAAGTCAGTTCAGACCATGACCCACACCCAAGAGGAAGACAGTGCCTTGGAGGTGGGTAGATGTTTCACCCCTGACACAGGGATGTCCACCAAGGCTCTGCAGATTTCAATCCACAGACTCTGTGAGCATCATAAAAATGGCTGATTGTTGTGCCACTGGTTCAGGGTGGTATTTTTACAAAGTAAAAGTGACCACAAGGAAAAACAGACACTTTTTGCAGCCCATATACAGCACTCTTCAACTTCAAAAATAAATCTTGCTACTAAATTTTACATGAAGAATATCATCACTTTAAAAGAGAAATCTTAAGGAAGGGTTTCTAAGCATGGTCATGCATAGAAATTCCATCCCCTTTTGGTCTTTCTAAAATTTTAGACATTTTCATTAGGTCATGTTTGCAGTACACAATAATTACATTTATAATGAGGAGTTAGTACATGTACATAACACATCTTAATTCTTTTTGCTTCCCTTCCCACCCTCCCACTCCTTCCATTTCTAGATCCCCTTCCCATTTGCAAAATATCTAGCTCCCTATTTCTTATTATCTACCTTTTTTTGTTCTTTGAATTATTTATACTTTCAGTTTCTTCTATAAGAGAAACCATGTGACATTTAAGCAAGCTTTTGTGTCTGATTTATTTCACTTAACACTAAAGACTCAAGATACTTCTATTTTCCTGAAAATGTTGAAAAATTATCTTTTTTTATGTCAGAGTGTTACTTTATTGACATGTTTATAATGTTTTTGAATACATATATATTCATTATAGATCTCTGAATTCAAATGTCTCTTTTCCTACAAAATTAAACAATTTTCTTCATAATGAGTGCACAATACCGTTATATTTATTGCTAAATATTTTATTTTTGGTGCTATTATAAATAGCATCTCTATCAGTTCAATTTATTCCACTTATTGCCTCCAGCAGCACTGCTAAATTTCTTATTAATTTAAGTAATTCTTAATATTTTTTATTCTTTAATTATGTTGGGGTTTTTGTTGTTGTTTTAAACTGATTCCTTTTGTCCAACTGAAATTTTGTGCATTTTGACCAATATCTTCCCACCCCACCCACACCCCTACCCCTATAATCACTATTCTGTACTCTGGTTGCATGAGATTGACCTTTTAAACTTCCATTTGTAAGTGAGATCATATGGTAGTTGCTTTTCTGTGCTTGGCTTATTTTACTTAGTATAATGTCTCCCAGGTTCATCCAATGTTTTCTTCAAAATAATAAGTTCTTAGGGGGTTTCATGTGATGTAAAAATGTTTTATTTTCTTCATCCAATAACATTTCTTTTTCTCATATTTCTGCATTCATGAGGACTTTCATCCAGAACCACATGGATTTCTTCCCATCATGGCTTTTGACTTTTATTTATTTGATTTCTATTTAGCTTCTTTTCATTTTTCAAAAAATTGATTTATCAAGTTTTGTTTAGTTCCTCTCTTTTTCATTGGTTGGAAAGTTGTACTTTCTATTCAATTTTAACTGCATTAACTTTTAAAGCTCTAGATGTTAACTCCCTGTTATATGCTGTCTGGGAAGGGTCAGGTCTCCAGAATATTATGCTTAGATATTTCTGAGTTACATTGTTCTGGATGATGGGCATCAAGAACAGTGGCTTCAAGTTTTCCCAGTCCAGGACTCTGGGGTTTCTTTCCAAGCAGTAATGCTAGAAAAGACAATGAAGCACAGATTAAATTAACAATTATGTGTGACCTATTATCTAACAGTAGTTCCACCCTGAGTCACTGATGTGCAATATCTAATAGCTGCTTTGGTCCTAATCAAGCCAAAACACCTTCATAAGAGTATTTGGCCCAATGAAAATATCAACAGCATTTCTCACAGAACTAGAAAAAAATCTTAAAATTCATATGTGATCAGAAGAGACCCAGAACAGCAATAGCAATTCTGGATAAGAGCAAAGCAAGAAGGCATCACAGCCCAGATTTCAAGTTATGTTACAAAGCTACGGTGATAAAATGCACATGGTACTGGAAGAAAAACAGATACAAGGATCAGTGGAGCAGAATAGAGGATGCACAAACAAAACTAGATGGATTCAGCCATCTGATCTTTTATTTTATTTTTTGTCACTTCAGTGTCTGCATCTCTACATGACAGATTTTTTCCCCCATTAAGTTTATTGGAACATTTAAAGCAAACAATACATTTACATTTAACATTGGGATCTTGTGCCCTTGCATGCTATGTCTTGGTTCTTATTTTTTCCCCAGACCCCATATGATATTTTGTAAGGGGCCAAAAACATGCACAGCAGGAAAGATAGCCTCTTAGACAAATGATTCTGGGAAAACTGGTTATACACATGCAGAAGGTTGACTCTAGACCCCTGTCTCTCTCTGTGTAGTAAACTAAAGTCAAAATGGATCAAAGATCTAAATATTAAACAGAAACACAGCCTGATGGAAGATAAAATAAGTAAAACCCTTTAAGTCATAGACATAGGCAAGGGCTTCCTGAACACAGCCTCAATTGCACAAAAAAATAACATAAAGAATCAAAAATTGAGGCTGTATCAAATTAAAGGGTTTCTGCACAACAAAGGAAATAATTAACAGAGTGAAGAGATAACCTGCAAATTGGGGAAAAAAATTTGTCAGCTATGCCCTGGGCAGAGAACTAGTACGTAGAATCAATAAAGAACATACAAAAAATTAGTTCCCCAAAGTAAAACACCCAATCATAAAAGAGAGGATCTCATCCTAACTCAGTATAAGCCCCCATCCTAAATGGTAAAGATACTGTATTGAAAAGAATATTCATTGCAAAC
The DNA here is from genome assembly GCF_012274545.1 of Fukomys damarensis. NCBI lineage: Eukaryota > Metazoa > Chordata > Mammalia > Rodentia > Bathyergidae > Fukomys > Fukomys damarensis. The sequence goes on along the minus strand of NW_022900942.1, from coordinate 11,487,897 downwards.
ATATTTTGGGCTGCTTCTTGATATTAATTTAATTCACATGGTTTAAAGGTGATAGATTAATGACTACCACAAGTGGTCAATTTGCAAGCTGTGCTTTATCCTATTGGGCTGCCTAATGTACCAATTGGGATAAAGGATTGTGACTGATTTAATGAATTGTTTTTCTCTGATATTATGAAAATGAGGATGTCTATGAGTCTTTAGAGAGTCAAAAGCTAAAATGCAACTATATCAGGAAGATTTAAGTAATAATCCAGAAATTAAACCAAGGACAACCCAAAACAAAAATAAAAATGAGAAAACACTTAAGCAAGACACAAAGACAGACTTCCATTCACCAATGGCAAACAGTAGGGCAAAGGAGGATGAAAATTCTGATAGTGAACCAACAGGACACCCTGGACCCATAGCACAGAATGTAACAAAACAGATCAATCAGGCTCTAGAAAAATTCAAAAGAGAAATAATTTCCCAGATAACCATAGAGATAGTGAGCAAAATGAAAGTCATGATTCGAGACTCTAGAACAAAAACTGACAAAAAAAAAATAGATGAGCTCAGGACCATGATAGATGCCATGAAGGCTCAGCATAAAAAAGAAATGGAAATAATGAATGCCCAACAGAGGAAAGAAATGGAATCCATAAAACAGATTCAAACAGATATCCAGGAGATTAAAAACTCTATTGAAAGTGTACAAAACAGAATAAAAGATTGTGAAGATAGAAGTTCAGATATAGAAGATAGGATTGTAGTCAGTGACCATGAAAAGAGAGGTCTCTGAAAAACAGTAAGGGATCATGAGAAATCGATCCAACAACTTCTAGATGATGCAAAGAAGAATAACATAAGACTGATAGAAATCCATGAAATAGCAGGACAAAATACAAATGACTTTAAAAAGCTGTTCACAAAATGAATGAGAGAAAACTTCCCAAATAGAAGGGAAGAATTAGACATACAGATAAGTGAGGCATATAGAACTCCAACTAGCCACAATAAAAAAATCTACACCTAGACATATAATAAAACCCAACAAAAAAACAAAATACTAGAAGCAGTAAGAGAAAAGAAATAAATCACAATCAAAGGAAATCCAGTAAGAATCACAGCAGACTTTTCAACACAAACCCTTAGGTCAAGGAGAGCCTAGAGTGAGGTATTTCAAGTCCTACATCCTCCAACCTAGACTGATGCATCCTGCAAAACTCTTTCAAAATGGATGAGGAAATAAGACACTTCCATGACAAAGAACACCTGAGAAACCTCATGAACACCAAACCAGCACTACAAGGAATTCTAAACAATATCCTAGAAAAGGACAATGAAGGTCACAACACAGTGAGGCCCAACAGAGCAAATCAAATAGGCAAGGCAAAAAACTAAAAGGAGAAGATGAAAGAGTAAAAAAAAGGACAATAACATAACAATAATGTCAGAACATATAAGTTATAACCATCAACGTCAATGGCCTCAATTCACCAATCAAGAGAAAGAGACAGACAGAATGGATTATGAAGCAAAATCCAACAATATGTTGTATACAAGAAACACACCTAGTGCAAAAAAGAAGCCCATAGACTGAAAATGAAAGGATGGAAAACAATTCTCCCTGTGACAGGAGCCCAGAAAAAAGCAGGGATAGCAATCTTATTTGCAGACAAAGTAAATTTCAAACTAAAACTCATTAAGAGAGACAAAGAAGGCCACTGCATCCTTGTAAAGGGAACAATTCAAGAGGAAGAGATGACAATCATAAACATATATGCATCAAATATAAATGCCCACAACTATATAAAACAAATATTACATAACATGAAAAACCAAATAAGCACTAATACAATTTTAGTGGGGGATCTAAAGACCCCACTTTCACAAATAGACAGATCATCTAGGGAGAAAATCAACAATGAAATACCAGAACTGAATCAAGCTTTTGAAAGCATGGACTTAATAGACATTTATAGAGTGTTCCACCCCACAAAATCAGAATATACATTCTTTTAGGCTGCACATGGGTCATTCTCCAAGATAGACTACACACTAGCTCACAGAACAGGTCTGAGTAAATGTAAAAGAACTGAAGTTATCCCCTGTATATTATCAGATCATAATGCAATCAAGCTGGAGATAAATAGCACAAGAAACTGTAGGAGCTTCACAAGCACATGGAAATTGAACAACACTCTCCTGAACAACCAGTGGATCAGAGGAAATTAAGGAAGAAATTAGATAATTTTTACAAATAAATGAAAATGCCAATACAACATACAGGAATCTATGGGACACAATGAAAGCAGTTCTACGTGAAAAAATCAAGCACTGAATGCCCACACTGGGAAAACAGAGCAAGCTCAAATAAACAACCTAATGATGAACCCTAGACTCCTAGAAAACAAGAGAAAGAAAAACCCAAAGCTCAAACAAGAGAGGAAATTATAAAAATTCCAGCAGAAATCACTGCAATGGAAATTAAGAAAATGATACAAAAAATAAATGAAACAAAGAGTTGGTGTTTGGAAACAATAAATAAAATTGATAAACCCTTAGGAAAAGCTATCAAAAAAATGAAAGAAAAGGCTCAGATCCATGCAATCAGAAATGAAAAAGGCAAAGTCACAACAGATCCAACAGAAATCCAGAGGATCATTAATACCTACTTTAAGAACCTGTACTCCAATAAAATGGAAAACACAGAAGAAATGGACAGATTTCTAGATACTTATGAATTACCTAAGGTGAACAAAGAAGATGAAAACATTTTAAACACCTCAATTATAATCAGTGAAATTGAAAGTGTAATTAAAAATTTACGAACAAAGAAAAGCCCAGGTCGTGATAGATTCACTGCTGAATTTTACAAGACATTTAGAGAAGAATGACTGCCTTTACTCTTCAAACTTTTCAATGAAATTGAAAGGGAAGGAATTCTTCCAAATTCATTCCTGGAAGCAAGTATCACTTTGATTCCCAAACCAGGGAAAGACACAGCTAAAAAGGAGAACTACAGGGCAATCTCCTTAATGAATATAGATGCAAAAAGCCTTAAGAAGATACTAGCAAACAGAATACAGAGGATCATCAAGAAGATCATACATCCTGACCTAGTCAGATTTATTCCAGGGATGCAAGGATGGTTCAACATACGTGTCAATAAATGTAATACACTATATTAACAAAGTCAAGGACAAAAACCATATGATCCTCTCAATAGATGCAGAAAAAGCATTTGACAAAATTAAACACCCATTCATGATAAAAAAAAAACCCTGCAAAAAATTGGAGTAGATAGTCTATATCTCAACTTAATAAAGGCTAGCTATGAAAAACCAACAGCCAACATCATATTAAATGGCCAAAAACTGAAAGCCTTCAGGTTAATATCAGGAACAAGACAAGGACACTATCACCGCTCCTCTTCGATATAGTTTGGAAAACAATAGCCACAGCAATTAGACAAGAGAAAGAAACTAAAGCAATAAAGATAGGAAAGGAAGAAGTTAAACTGCCATTATTTGCTGAAGATATGATACTCTACATTGAAGACCCAAAAAACTCCACCAAAAGACTTCTAGACTTAATTGACAGATTTAGTAAAGTAGCTGGATACAAGGTGAACACCCAAATATCATTAGCTTTCTTATACACAAATAACAGACTCAGTGAGAGAGAAATACGGGAAAAACTCCTTTTACAATAGCATCAAAAAAATGAAATATCTAGGAATCAATCTAACAAAAGAAGCAAAAGATCTCTACACTGAAAACTACATCACTCTGAAAAAAGAAATTGAAGAGGATATAAAAAAAATGGAAAGATATCCCCTGCTCCTGGGTAGGAAGAATCAACACAGTGAAAATGGCCATACTACCAAAACTGCTATATACATTCAATGCAATGCCAATTGAAATTCCAACACTATATTTCACAGAACTAGAAAAAAGACTCCAAAAATTCATTTGGAACCATAAGAGACCTAGAATAGCAAAGGCCATCCTAGGCAACAGACACATGGCTGCAAGTGTAACAATTCCCAATTTGAAACTATACTGCAAAGCCATTGTGATAAAAACAGCATGGTACTGGCAAAGAAACAGATCTGAGGATCAGTGGAACAGATTGGAAGACACAAAAACAAATCCAGATGTACTCAGCTACCTCATCTTTGACAAAGGAGCTGACCATCCTCAGTGGAGGAAAGATAGCCTCTTTAATAAATGGTGTTGGAAAAACTGGATTTCAACCTGCCAAAGATTAAAATCAGACCTTTATCTTTCACCATGCACTAAATTAAAATCCAAGTGGATTAAAGATCTAAATATTAAAACAGAAACACTTAACTTGCTGGAAGATAAGTTAGGCAGAACTCTTGAAGACATTGGCATAGAAAAAGACTTTATGAACAAATCCTCGGTAGCACAGGAACTGGCAAAAAGAATCAACAAGTGGGATCTCATCTTATTAAAAAGCTTCTGCACTGCAAAAGAAACCATCAACATAACCAAGAGACAACCTTCAGTGTGGGAAAAATTTTTTACCAGCTGCTCCTCAGGACTATTATCTAGAATACCTTATCTATCTATTATCTAGAATATATAAAGAACTCAAAGCAATCAGCCCCCCCAAATATAAAGACCCGATTTAAAAATGGGCATCCGAAATGAACAGACATTTATCAGACAAAGAAGTAAAAAGCAGCAAGTAAATATATGGAAAAATGTTCCACATCACTGGTCATTCGAGAGATGCAGATGAAAACAACAGTGAGATTCCACCTCATCCCACAAAGAATGGCTGCTATCAAGAAATTAAACAATAACAAATGTTGGAGGAGTTGTTGGGAGAAAGGAACTCTTATCCATTTTTTGTGGGAGTGCAGACTGGTGCAACCACTATGGAAATCAATATAGAGATAGCTCAAAGAGCTGGGACTACAGGTTCCATTTGACCCAGCCATCCCTCTGCTGGGTATCTTTCCAAAAGAACTAAAAGAATCATATCACAGTGATATATGCGCACCAATGTTTATAGCAGCACAGTTTGTAATAGCTATAACTTGGAAACAGCCCATTTGTCCATCAGTTGGAAACTGGATAAAGAAGATGTGGTTTTTCTATAAAATGGAATACTACTCAGCCATAAAGAATGAGAAAATAGATTCATTTGTAGGAAAATGGATACATATTGAGGATATACTCCTAAGTGAAATAAATAAGTCACACATGTGTAAATACCGAATAGTTTCTCTGGTGTGAATAAATTGTAATAGTACATAAGATCCTAATGAGATAACTGACATTGTGAAATAGGAAGAAAAGGGCTAAAGGTGTAGGGAAGGTGGCATGAGTAGGGGAAGGGTAATAAGGGAAAAGAAAAAAATGTGAGATAATGAAAAGATGGAAATAAAGTGGTTGTAGATGGGGAGGGGAGAAGGGGGTCAAGGGAGGGCAGGGACAAGGGGAGAAAATGAGAAGGAAGACCTTTCATGTAGAGGTACAAGATCCCAACAATAAATGTAACTGTACTGTATACCTAAAATGCACCAATAAACTCAATTAAAACTGAAAAAAAAAGGAGAGGATCTAAATAGGCCTCCAAATATATTAAGAGGTTCCAACAACCTCACAGCTTCCTTCCATCTCTAATTACTCTTAGCTTCCTCTGCACCCCTACCTCCACAAATATTTTCTCAACCTCACTCATACTAATCCTCTATTCAAGCCATGAAATACTTCCAACAGATTCCAATTTCCTATTTTTCACTACTGACATTTCTCTTATATCCCTTTCCTCCTGCTGACTTATCCTCTTCCTTTTCCCCTTCTGCTTTCCTTCCCACCTCCCTCCACATTCCAAAATAACTGCTAACAGTATAGTGTAGTCTGTCATGTACACTAATAAAAGGGGATAAATTGTCGAAACACATTTTGATATTCACAATTGGATTAGATCTGTGGCTGCTGTTACAGGCAGTAGGAATTCTTTCCTTACAAATCAATGACTGGGTCAATTCCAGTTAAACAGAATAGACTGAAATGGTAGACAATACCCCTTGACAAATAAAGCCAAGATCACATCACTGTAAAACAGAACCTAACTAAAGAGCACTTCACACTAACAACAAAGTCTCTTCACTCTATTTTGCCTCAACCCTCAGCACAAAACAAACAAAAGGAACATGAAAAAAAAACCAAGGCAATGAAGAATCTAAATTCTCCCAAAGCAAATGTAAGGGTAACCAGTGGAAAGGAAATCAAACACCAAATAACAGCGGTATAAAATGACAAAAGAGAAAGCAAAGAAATCTGATGAGAGCAAAGATGGTAGAACAGAGTGGAAATAATAAATTGATCAATGTGATTGAAGAAGACTAAAAGAAAATATAAAGACCTAATCAAAATTATTCAAAATAACTGTCCTTGTCCATGATAAGTAGTCTAATAGAAATCCCAGAGATAAGGTATTCTATTGAACATATAAATAGCGGAAGTGAAAGATACAAGAGGAGAGTTTCAGACCTTGGGGACAGATCAGAACCATGATATTATATACTCAGAGATACCTTAAAAACAACAAGAGAATAAGGACTAGTGATCCAACAGTTACTAGATGATATTAAGAAAAGTAACCTAAGATTAAGAAAAAAAAGGAGGGCAGCACACATGAAATCTAAAAGTATGTTTACATAAATCATAGCAGAAAAATTTTCAAGTGTTAGGGAAGAACTCAACATACAATAGGTGAAGCATACAAACCTCTAAGTAATCCTGAGAGAAGAATCTTCTCATGACATATAGCAGAAAAAAAATCCCAGAAGTCCAACATAAACACAGAATCTGAAAATCTGTCAGAGAAAAGAAAAAAAAAACTTATAAAGGCAAACCTATTAGGATCACAGAAGACTGTTCTTTTTTTTTACAGGGTCTCACTATGTACTTGAGACTGACCTGGAGCTCACTATGTAACCCAGGCTAGACTTGAACTCACAGCAATCTTCCTGCTTCAGCCTCCCAAGTGCTAGGATTACAGGCATGTGCCACCACACCTGGCCACAGCAGACTTTTCAATACAAGGTTTAAAGGCTCTGAGAGCTTGGAGTAGTCAAGGCCTCAAATAAAGCAACTTTTAATCCAGACTAATATATCCTGAAAAAGTATCTTTCAAAATGGTTGGAGATGCCATGCGTGGTGGCATACACCTGTAATCCCAGTACTTGGGAGGCAGAGGCAGGAGGGTCACTACAGGTTCAAGGCTAGACTGAGCTATATAGTGAGTTCAGGGCCAGCCTGAACTACAAACAAAAAATTGTCTAAAAAAAACAAACAAAAAACTGTTGGATAAATAAGGGAATTCCATGACAAAGAAACTCACGGCCACCCAACCACTCTAAATATTCTCAAGTCTATCTTAGATTAAGACAATGAAGCCAACAATGTCAAAAAGTATTATGGAAGGAACACATTAAACAGGGTACGCAGTTAAACAAAAAGGGGGAAAGAAAGGCATCAACAATAAGAAAATAATGTAATGACAGGAATAAGTCCATAACTTTCAGTAATAACTCTCAATGTAAATCACCTCCCCTCCCCAATTAAAAGACACAGATTGGCTGACTGGATCAAGAAACAAAACTTAATGGTGTGCTGCATATAATAAACATATCTAATCCAAAAAAAATTTACAGACTAAAAATTAAAGGATGGAAAAATATTTCATTCAACAGGAATCCGAAAAAAGCAGAAGTAGGTATCCTATGTTCAGACAAAGTGGGCTTCAAGCCAAAGCTGATTCGAAGTAAAGAAGATGACAATATATTGGTTAAGGGAACAATTTAACAGGAAGAGATAACAATATCCACCAAAATCCACCATGCCCAATTTCATAATACAAACACTATTGGACATAAAACATTAAATAAACATCAGCACAATCATAGTGAGGGGCTTAAATACCCCACTTTCACAAACAGACAGATCAACTAGACCAAAAAAAAAAAATCAACTATCTAAACCACACCTCAAACAAATGGGTATAATGTATATTTATCCAGTGTTCTACTTTAATACAATACATATTCTTCTCAGTAGAACATGAAATTTATTCCAAAATAACCACATACTAGCTCATAAAGCATGCTTAAATAAATACAAATGAATCAAAAATATCTCTTGTATACTATCAGACCATAGTGTACTGAAACCAGAAATAAATCACAAAAGAGATTACAGAAATTTTACAAACACCTGAATATTAAATAATACTCCTAAATACTCAGTGGGTCACAGGAGAAATCAAGAAAGAAATTTGACTAGTCTCAGAATTAATTGTTGATGCCAGTACAACCTACCAGAAGCTATGAGACACCAAGAAAATAGTCCTAAGAGAAATTCATTATTGTGAATGTTCCTATCATATAAACACAGTGGGCTAAAATGAATAAACTAAAGATGAAAAGAAAAATGAGAACAGTTCAACTCCAAAGTTAGTACAAGAAAGAAAATCATAAACATCAGAACAGAATTTAGTGAAATTAAGACTAAAATAACAATACAAAAATCAATAAATTGAAGGGCTGATTGTTCAAGAAAATAGACAAAACCTTAGCCTTTCTAAATTTTACAAAAGAAGAAAAAAGACACAAATATATGCAATTAGAAATGAAAAAGGAGAAATTATAATAGATACCACCAAAATGAAAATTTGTACTCCAGTGAATTGAAAAATCCTGGAGAAATGGACAGATTCCCAGATATATGAATTACCAAAACTGAACTAATAAGAAATAAAAACCCTGAACAATCCAATAACAGCAATGAATTTGAGGCAGTAATCAAAACGAAAACTACCAACTTAGAAAAGCCTAGGACCTAATGGAATCTCCACTGATTTCTACAAAAACTATAGGGAAGGTATAATACTCCTCAAACTCTTCAATCAAACTGAAAGATAAGAGGTACTCCTGAAGTCATTTCTGGAAACTAGCATTACCCTGATTCCAAAACCAGACAAAGACCCAACTGAAAAAGAAAACTATAAACCAATCTCCTTAATAAATCTAGACACAAAAATCCTCAACAAGATACTGGCAAAGACAATGCTACATATCTTCAAGATGATAACTCATCATGATGAAGTAGGCTTCATTTCAGGGATACCTGGGTGTTCAACATATGTAAATTAATAAGTGTAATATACCACATAAATAGAAGCCAGAACAAAAATGATATGATTATGTCAATAGATGCAGAAAGAGCTTTTGATAAAATCCAACACCCATTCATGATTAAAAACATCCGAAGAAAATAATCTTATCTCAACCTGAAAAAGCCATTTATGGCAAATCAACTGCCAGCATCAAATTAAATGAGGAAAAGCTGAAAGCTTCCCCTCTAAAATCAGGAAAAAGAAGAGGATAACCACTATTTCCAGTTCTGTTCCGTACAGTACTCTAAACTTTATCGAGAGAAATAAGGCAAGAGAATGAAATTAAAATGATATGTATAGAAAGGAAGAAATTAAAATATTATTATTTACAATTGACATGATCCTCTACATAGAAGATCCACAAAAATTCAATTACAAGACTCCTAGAATTAATGGTAAAATTCAGCAATCTAGCAGGATACACAATCTACTCACAGAAATCACATTCTTGTACATCAATAATGAACTCTCGACTGGGGATTTAGCTCAGTGGTTCTGCCCCTGCCCTGTAAGTGCAGGGTTCCAAATTTGATCCCCAGTACCCCAGAACTGATTGAGAAAGAAACTAGAAAACAATAGCATCAAGAAAATTAAATACATGGGAGTTGATCTAACCCAGGAAGTAAAAGACCTCTATAATGAAACTAAAGTTCTCTGAACAAAAAAGCAAAAAAACAAATCAAAGAGGAATTCAGCAAATAGAAAGCTATTCTTCATTCCCAGCAAGGCAGAATTAATATTGACAAAATGGCAATACTACCAAATTAACATACAGATTTAATACGATCCCAATCAAAATACCAACAGCATTCCTTACATGGAATTAGAAGAAACACAGAATAGCAAGAAACAATGCTGGGCCACAAAAACAAATCAGGAGGCATCACAATCCTAGATTTCAAGCTATACTACAAAGCAACAATGATAAAACACATGGCACTGGCACAAAAACAGAGACATGGCTCAATGAAACAAAATAGAAGACCAGTCCAGCAATGTTGATTCATCTGATTTTTCACAAAAGGGCCAAAAACATATGCTGGAGGAAAACAGTGTCTTTAAGAAATGGTGCTGGGAAAACTGAGTACTCATATGTAGAAGATTTAATCCAGACCCATATTCATCATCATGCACTAAAATAAAATCAAAATGTATTGAAGATATAAGTAGTAAAACAGAAACACTAAATCTGCTGGAAAATAGGTAAAACTCTTAAAGACATAGGCATAGTTCTAACAGAATCCCAATTGTACAAGAAAGAACATCAGGAATCAACAAATGTGGTTAGATCAAATTAAAATGTTTCTGAACAGCAAAGGAAACAATCAAGAGTGAAGAGACAACTTACAGAATAGGAAAATATTTCTGGCAGCTACTTCTTTGCCATTTCCAATATCCCCTTAAAATAAAGGGCACTATAAATACTAATATTTGCATCCTTCTCAGGTAAATTAAACAAACACATTCACATTTTCCTAACTTTATATCCAGGCACTTGGAATCATTTGATTAATTTTGTTGAGCTATTAAAATGTGAAGAGATTAAAATGGTAACTTTGATAATGGGGTGACTGCTTGGCTTTTCTCCCTACCTCATCTGGTTTACATGGATTTCCTAATTTATTTTCTTTAGATTTCACTACCTAAACTAAATTGCTGTCCCTCCATTTAAAAAAGTTTCCTTCACTTTCTCTTACTTAAAATTAGTTAAATTTATAGTATTTTCTGGAACCTAACCACTCCTTTAGAATTCTTTCACTTCAAGCTAGGTGTGGTGGTATGCCGCTATAATCCTGGCATTTTGGAGGCTGAGGAAGGACAGTTGAAAATTTGAACCCAACCAGGCAGTTGAGTGACCTAATGAGACCATCTCTCAAAAAAGAAAATAAAATGGGGATGTAGTTCAGTGCAAAGTCCCTGGGTTCAATGCTAAGTAATACAAGAAAAAGTCCTCATTCCAAATTCCTTCCATTTTTTCATACAAATTTTTGTTAATTATTATTATTTTAATCCCACCTGCACTTGCATTCCCTCAGATTAATTATTTGAAAGAAAAAAAAACTTAAATGAGATTTCCTACCAGGTGTAATTGATTTTTTACCTTCTTCTTTCTTTCATCTCCCACTGTCCTTCAAGGGATCAGTTTCCTTCTTTCTGGATACATGTAACTGTTTCAGACAGGGCTTGGGTTGACAAACACCAATTACTGGAAATGTTTTTATTTCACTCTCATCGTTAAATGACAGTCTAGCTGACTACCGTCTGTTACAAAGAATAATATTTGCTGGAATTGACTATTGCTGATGAGAAATCTGATTTTAGTCTAAATGTTGTTAGGGATTACAATAGTTAATCTGGACAGTTATCTCCCCCCACCTCAGTACCAGGGATCGAACTCAGGACCTTGCTCTTGCCAGGCAGGTGTGGTACCACTGGGCTACATCCTCAGCCCTGGATGGTTATCTTGACTGGATGAAGAGGTGCCTAGGGCACTAACCTCATCAATCAATGAGGAATTCGTAGCGAATGGGCTCTTAGGAGGTGGGGCCTACATTACTGGAGATGAAAGGTGTGTATCTTGGCTTTTTTTCTGCTTTCTCTGATTCCTGGCTTCCATGAGGTGAGCCACTTTCCTCCACCATTCCCTTCTGCTATCGTGTTGCTGCCTCACTCAAGCAGAAACCAGTGGAGCCAGCCTGTTACAGACTGAAGCATCTGAAACCATGAGTCACAATAAATCTTTCTTCTTCTGAGTTCTGTGTATCAGGTATTTTGTCCTGGCAACAGAAATCTGACCAAAGGGTATTTATTTTTCCTCTGCTGCATAATGCGAGAAATTTGCTTTATCTTTACTGTGCAATAGTTTTATGCAGCTAAGTTTAAGCATGGAGTAGCTTTTGCTGTTGTTTGCTTGTTGAAGTGCTAGGGATAAAACCTAGGGCCTCATGCCCGCGAGGTAAGTGCTTTACCCCTGAGTCACAACCTCAGCCCTGAGAAGTTGCTTTTATTTTCTTGATCAACACATTGTTTGCTTTTTGAACTTGAATCCTCAAGTCTTTCTTAAATTCTAAAAAATTCCTGCCTTTATTTCTCCAAACACTTCATCTTCCTCATTCTTTGCACTCCTTCCTTCTGAGGGAAACTTTATGGGTTCCACATTGCTCAGCAGACTGTTTTCTATCACTGAAGCTCTCTGTTCTGTTCTGTAGGGACCTCTCCAGACCCACCTTCTGGACCACTAGTGACCTCTTCATAAAATCCAGCCTATTGCATTGACCATCCATTGAGTGTTCATTATGATATTTTTATTTCTACACTATTAATTCCTCTTTAAATCTACCTGTACTTCTTTATTGCCTCTCCTCTAAGATTTCAAGCTTATTTACATCGACCTTTGCTTTAGCTTGTTTTCTGGCGGTGTGCTTTATCCTTCTTGTTGAATTCAACCACTTGTGTACCAGAGTCTGTTTCCTCACATGAGGCATGAAACCAATTGTAGTGAGTCACTGCCATGCACAGTCCTGTATCTGCCCTGGGATATGGGGACATCTTTGGAGTCCCTGAGCTTCTGGACCAGTTTCATGTGTTAATTTCCCAGGACAAGGTTTCTCTCCTCATAGGTAATGTAAAGTCAGACCCTTTCCCTTCAAGTGGCCTAAAATTCTTCAGAATAAGGCTTAAAATATGGATCATGCCTTTGAGCTGTGCTCCCAACTAGATGGGCAAGTTTCTCAAGGCCCCATTCATAAATGGGACAGTCCTCCCGAGCAGTCCATGGAGGCCACGGCCCAGCTCTGTGTTGGACGTGAGGCTTGGATGGGGACAGAGGACACCTATGGGCTCAAGGCTTTCCTTCCTGCAGATAGGAGCAGAGTTCTGAGAGCTTTGTAGATCATGAAGTTTCCATTCTGTCTCTTGGCTGTTACTATGAGTCTCCTTCATTCCAGCACTGGGGAATTTCCAATCCATGGAGGCCACGGCCCAGCTCTGTGTTGGACGTGAGGCTTGGGTGGGGACAGAGGACACCTATGGCTTTCCTTCCTGCAGATAGGAGCAGAGTTCTGAGAGCTTTGTAGATCATGAGTTTCCATTCTGTCTCTTGGCTGTTACTATGAGTCTCCTTCATTCCAGCACTGGGGAATTTCCAGGCAGAACTGAATTTCCATATGTTTTATTGCTTTATCAAGCATTTTATGTGTGTGGAGAAAGAAGGGGCCACTTTGTGAGGGGTGATCTCCATATCAGCTCCATCCACCAAGGCATGTTGACCAAAGTCTGAGATTTCCAAATAACAAAATAATCAAGTCCAGCTTGAAAGGAAAACCTAAGTGTTATCTCAGTGCCAGCAACTTATTCTTCAGGCCAAAAGCTGTCATTGTCCCCTGAGCTGAAAAATGGATGGGACAATCTTTGCATCTCCCCAGCCATGTGCCTGGCCTGCCTGAGTTCTCACACTATGGACAGCTGTCCTGATTTTCTCTAATTTGCATTAAGGTTTAAGTAGGTATGTTTTAGGTTTTGTTCTTCTTTCTATGTGCCTAAAATACATATGTCACAAAACTTACCATCTTTATCATTTTAAGTGTGGAGTTCAGTGGTATTTAAACATGTTCATAAAGTTGCATAGTTAGCACCACCCTCCATCTCCAGAACTGTTCATCTTGTAGAACTGAAAACTCTATTCCTGACAAATGAACACTAGCTCCTCATCCCTACCACCAAACAGCACCCTTCTGCCCTGACAACCATTCTACTTCCCTTTCCCTCTTTTGTTTCTCCCTCTCTCTCTCCTTCTCCCCCACCCCATCCAATTGCACTCAGCTTCTCTGATTGTGTAGAAGTAGTATGTTTCCAACCCCCAACTCCCAGGTTAAAAGGCAGGGGCTGATGTGGGGGAGATTACATTATTCCACTAAGGTCTCTGAGTCTAGTCTCTTTCAGGTGCTGCAGATCCCAAGGTACTGTGGCTCCTTTCTCACGTGTGCTGGACACCTGATCACAGGAGAGGAAAGAGACCCACTTCACATGACCTGAGAAGTAATATGAAAGAAAGGAGAAGCTAAATAGAAACAGATTTGAGTCATAGGAGGAATTTTTATACCAATTAAAACACCCAAGTGAGCCTCCTAGAAGGACACTGAGCTCCAGGCCCTAGAAGAGCTGGTGTGGAGTGGGTAACCTGGAAGGGACATGCAGAAGGGATCCCAGCCCGCTGAACCAGGGCAGATGGATGTTCCCACGCTCCATCCTGGGACTCTGGCAAAAGCTGTGTTCACATCTATTCAGAGCCTGCCATTCATTGGACTATAATGCCCACATTTTATCTAATTGATGACCTAAATAGCTTCCAGCAGCTCTTTGCGGTGGCCAGCCCATTGTGGAGGGTGTCGAGTTTCAACTGTGTACACCAGGGGCCTTTCCTCCCCCGGGAGGCCCTGCAAGGCAGCTCCTTGTCATCTCCGGTCTGGTCCCACATGATGATGCTGTCACAACCTCCTCAGGGAGAAGAGGGGAGTGAGCACCCCCCAGTGAGCCCATCAGGAACTCAAGAGGGCAGAAGCTAGGAGAGGAAGAAGATAGGGGAGGAAGGTACAGGGACAGCCTATTAAATACTTTCTGGCATTGATTTATCAGTCTCCACCTTCACTTCTGCACCTGCTGACTCGGTAGCTCCCGCCTGCCACATCGACTGAACAACTCTGGAGAGTGACCGACTCCCTGCACTGGGGTTCATGGAGCAGGACCTGCTGGCCTCCAGGACAAGTGGAGCCAGTCTAAGTGTCATGTCCTCAGCTCATGAGAGCTGGGCTGCCATATTTAGAGCTGGTTTCTTCTATCCATACATAGAGCTCATTGCCTGTATCAGTGTATAAGGGACCTCAGCTAGCCTCCAGCATGTCTGTGGGCCCACTGGACAGGGCCTCACATGGGGCTGCTGGCCAGTCTTCCTTGGTTTCCCCTTCCTTCCCTGAGCATCTCCTGGCTGCTCTTGAAGCTATCCCTGTGCCTGGCAGCACCTCCTTCCTTGGGCCCCCTCTGTGTGCCTCTCCCATTCCAGGGGTCACCCTCTTGCCCTCGGGACCCTCATACCATTACCCCAAGAGGGCCTTTGTGGGTTTCTTCACGGCATCTTGTGTGATGTCTGCAGAGGACTTGAAGGAGCTGAGAGCTAGAAAGATGAATAAATATCTGCTCCCATGTTGCTCTTACTGTCATCTCCTTGTACCAGGGGCATAGAGGTTGTCTGATGAATAACTGAAAACAGAACCAAGCCTGGTGGGTCTGCTTCGTTGTATATCTGTCTCCTTAAAACTCTGGGTCAGATCCTTACTCACTTCTGCAGAAGGGTTAATCACTCAGGAGTAAGTACCTAAAAAGTAACACAGCAGGGCTTATGAACCCTAAACTTACCTGACCTAGCTCATCCCCCTCAAGACTGAAATAAGATTTGGTAGGGACATTCAACTGCCAGTTTTTACAGTATCCTGGAGTGATGCTTGCGACTTTCCAGTCATTGTCCTAAGCCTGCAGCCACCTCATATTCCAGGAAGAGTGGAGATTTTCAGATGACTCCATGATGAGGTGACCCTCAAGTTATCCCATGGGAACCAGATTGCCTCCCTAGCCCTAAGGACTTCTCAGGAGCCACAGTGCAGAACCAATCCTGAGACAATGATCGACCAGACAGCTACTTGACCAGGATTACCTACTTTCATTCCAAACCCTTGCTGTGCAAATCCTCAACCCTTGCCTTTGCACACTTCTCCATTTTTTATAAAATCCTCAGATTCCTATCTGTCTTCCTGGAGTAACCTCACTGATTAAAGCTCATTTCCTGCCCTTTACCACTGTTCCACTCCTGGATTGGCAATTTGCAGTGGTGGCCAAGCCCAAATCCCCGGAGCTGGTGTTTTGCCCTAAAACTCCAGTACCACCTTGGCCTCTCTGAGGCAGTACTGTATCTGCCTCAACTCTACAACTCTAAGGAGGCCTGCACCTCCTGAGGGCACAGGATCAGCTGGTGGGAAAAAAGCAGTGAGCTCCATCATCTTGGCCAACAGGAAGATGATTCATTGGGCCCAAGAAAGGCCATCTCCCTCTCAGTGGCTTTCATCTTGCAAACGGTCTCCTTCCTGATACCACCTCCAGGTGTTTACCCTTCAAGGATTAACAAATGAAAAGCAGATAAGCACTAACGGACTCTTCACTGCCACCAGCTGTCACCTCCAGAATGGGGCCCACTCTAGAGGCTCATCCACAACTGTTCAAACAGTGCACATTCTCCATCTGTTCCTACACCGCAGATCACATTAAAGCCAGCTCTTCTATTTCCGGCAGATCAAAGCACTGACAAACCAGAAAGAAGGAACCATAGAGAAGGCAGGGCAGGCACACACAGTTCCAATCCCAGAACAGCTAACACAAAATTGGATTGGGGGAAAAGAGAGAGAGAGATACAAGCATTTTATAATCAAAGGTACACACCTGATCCAGGAGGAACTGTAATCTTGATAGAAACCACTTCTGGACCACACAGATTTCTCTAAGGTCAGGTATGGTGTCTTCTGCACTTCTGTCACCCCAGAGGTCGAGAGCCTGCAGAGATGCCAGTGCTCATGGGCCCTGGCCTACTGGTAGAGCAGAACTGTGTGTTCCTCCTCAGATGCCAAGGCGACAGTGAGGTCATATTCCAGGCCACTGGGGCTCTACATGATGCCTGCCTGTGTCCATGCTGAAAATTTTGGATGGTAAACCTTTGCAGCTTTGGCAGGCTGTCTGTCTAGGGAAAACAGCCCCATGTAAGTAACTGCCTGTTTTAAATGTCACATGTGCTCACTGAGAGCATTCCAGTGGGGCAGGCTCACATGTTAGGGACCAGGCTTGACAGAACATCAGTGTGGTACAGATTCTTCCTCCAAAATACAGTTTTATTTCTTTCCAGTGTATGCAATATTATGTGCTAAAGCCTTACTGCAGCATCCTGTGTTGTGGTAGCAGTCACCCATGGTTATACTCGGGCCTTGAGCCAGAGCTCAGCATTCCTTTCAGATGATGCACACAGATATCATCTGAGTCCTCAAACATTGTTTTTCTTCACAGGTTCCTGCCACCCTTGCCATATTTTTCTTTTGTGACCCAACAGCCTTGCCTGCATGGTTCCCATGATTCCTGTCACTTCCACTGCAAGAGCCCTGCCTCCTATCAGGGCCTCACATGTTGTCTTTGGGGTCCGGCCACAGGCTGCTTTCTAGATAAGCTCTGGGGACTGAACCAGAGTGTGGGCGGCTTCAGACAGAGTCGCATTCATGCAGACCCAGATACTTTGACCCCTTAGCCTCCCTGCAAGTGACTATAAAGTTCAGTCCTCACCCAGACAGGGAGGAAGGGGCCCTCATCCACTGCCCGGTGTCAGAGCCATTGCCAGTGAAGTTGAGAGGTCTCCTAATAGGGGTTGAAATAATTCTCATGTCGTCAAGTCCGCACAGAGAATAAGCATCAACGTAGCCATGGAGATAAGTTCACAGTGGTCATTTTAAATAAGAAAATCAAGCCCTGAGAACGTTAACAGCATTTTTCTGAATTATAATCATATTGCTATTCACCAAATGTTCTAGCTGAAAAATGCTGTCCCACTCAATAAACATCTGTCCAAGCACCAGTTTTACGTATATGCCTGGTATCGTGTGGTGTGGGGCATGAATGCAGAGACAGATTAGGCCCAGTCTGCCACGATGGGAAGAAGGAGCACTCAGGGCACTGATTTTGTGACCGGCCCTATGCTGACTATTGCTTCTGAGGATGACCAGGCCTGTGCCTGACTCACAGTCAGGGAAACTGAGGCACACTCTCTGCGACGTAGCAATGAGGTGATATGAATTCAGTCGTGTGTTTCTTTACTTGTCTTTTCTTTGTGAGACTGTGAACTGAACCCAAGGACTTCACACTGAGCCTTTTTAAAAGGCCCCAAACCTTCTTATTTTTTATTTTGAGGTGGAATTTCACTAAATCACTAAGTTGCCCAGGCTGGGCTTAAACTTTGAATCCTCCTGCCTCAGCTACCCAGAGTGATCTTTAGCACACCTGTGGTCTTTAGCACACTGCTCTGTTGCCTTAAGACCTTTGTGAAATTTAGGAGCCTCAGATCTGATTTGATAAAACCAAAGAAAACTAAACATAGCTCAGTGAATCTGTGTTTTGTTTAACTGAACCACCCAGCCAGCACATTCAGGGTGTTGCGGGGGTCTTCAGCCCCCAAGGCCAGTGATTCTACAGTCTTTCTGTGAGCCTGTTATATTGTGGCACCAATCCTGCCATGCCCTCACTGGGGCCCCTCTTGGCTACACACTGAGCACACAGCTCATTTTCCTTTTGGGAGCTCACAAGAAAGGGAACACATTCCCACACTCAGAGGAGGGGACGTCGGTGATGCATTTCCAACTTATTCCAAGCCTTAACAGCTCACAGGGGTTTCTCGTCTTAAAATGGCTATTTGGTGTCAAAGACAAAAATGTCCTTATTCACTCACTTTAAGAAAAAGAATGCCTCTTGCTTTTAATACAGTTATTTAAGTTCAGTAACTTTCCATTCATCATCTTGTACTTAAAAAAAAAAAAAACCTCCCTTTTGACCTTCTTTCATGACCTTGTCAAAGGCTCCTGGTGATTTGTAATCTGTTAGTGCGCATTTTAATATTCACAGCTGTGAAGCTGAGAAACGCCTTCCAGTGTGTGTTAGTAAAATCTTACTTCTCCAGAGAATAAAGTTTCTTAGAACAGTGTGGCTTTAGGTTAAAAGGGCAAAAGAAACAAAGTGAAAATTGAGTATTTCTTTTCAAGTCAGTGGTTCCCTCCCTACAGACAAAATCTATACCATGCACAGGTTACAGCGACGCTGACAATAACTGACACATGACAATAACTGACACATGGCTAGATATTTCTGATGTTCTTTTGGGTCCCACAATCAGAGGTAAGCAGGGTAGGTGGTGGATCCTTAACTTTCCCTCAAACCACCTTGTAGGAACAGGCAACAGCTACCTCAGGCTGTTTTCTACTTTTTTCTGGCTATTTTCTTACAGCCACTGCCCCATAGCCCTGTTTTCTCAGACCCTGGGTGTCTGCTGAAGTAAGCGGTGAGGTTGAGGTTTGGTGTGGGGGATACTCAGCAACCTCTTCCTTCCCTGTGAAGGCTCCGTCCATCTTCAATTCCTCAATTCTCTCATCCAATGAAATTCCCATGAATGCCACAGAGCGGATTTTAGCTGCATTTAGGAGATAAACAAACCTGCCAAATGCCTGTGTTTGCCCATTTATTCAGACCAAGGTAAATGGTGGGCTGATCAATGAGCTCCCAAAGAGGTTTGATCTGGGATCTGGGAATGGTGATTTAGATGGTAAAAGGTACTTGGATTAACTGTTCTGAGATAGGCAGATTATCCTAGATAAACCAGTGGGCCTGAAATGTATCATAAATGCCCTTGTAAGAGGGAGATTATTTGTGACAAAAGAGGCAGAGCTTGGAGTGATGGAGCCACAAGCCCAGCAACACCCATAGGCACCAGAAGCTAGAAAATTGAGGAAAGAAATTCTTCCCTGGCATGTTCAGAAGGAACCAGCCCTGCTCACACTGTGATTCTAAGTCCAAGTAAGGCTGACTTTGAACTTATGGACTCCAGAACTGTAAGGGAGTGAATTTAAATTGTTGATTTAAATCATTAAATTTGTGATAATTTGTTTCAGCAACCATAAGGAAACTAATTCAAGTGTGTGCTATATTAGACTCCCTGAAATACAGTATTTGGTCTTTAGAGGGGAGTTCTTGGGATCAGGAGTAAATTGGAAGTTTGTGGAATGTTTGACAACATGAAGAGATTTGTGAGCTGGGCATTTGCCTCTCACTTCTGGAAAACTCTGCCTCAGTTTATTTATATAAAATTTGGGTCTTCTGGCCCTCTAGAAAAATGGTACCAAAATAATTTTGAACAGATTAGGATTAACCATTTTGTAAAGATGCCCCAAGTTGACTGCTTATTTTTCTATGCAAACATGTGACAAACCAATCTAGTTGATCATCAGAATCCCATGAAAAGCTTTCTGAAATGGCAATTCCATAGACAGCCCAGAGATTTTGCTTAAGGAGGTTAGGGATGGAGATTATTCATTTGCTATTTTAAAAGCTCGCTTGGTAATTATAATTTGGCTATTAAATGTCCTCCAGAGTTCCCTGTGTTAAAGGCATGGTTGTAGGGAGGTGCTATTGGGAAGTGATAGAGCCTTCAAGAAGCAAGGTTTGGGGGAGGACTTAGGACATAGGGCACACCCTTAAGGGGAATGTAGGACCCTGGCCCTTTTTGCTTCCTCTCTTTTTTTTTTTTTTTTTGCTTCCTGGTCATGAGGGAAGCGGTTTTTCTCCATATGCACCTGCCTTGATGTGCTGCATTACCACAGGCCCAAAGCAAACCTCCAAAACTGTGACCCAAAAAGAAATCTTCTCTCTACATTAGTTTATTAGATCAGGTATTTGTTGCAGTAACAGAAAGCTGACTAACATGGATTCTCCTCTTTAGGTTTAGGAAGGCATGATCTTGCATGCCAAGTACCTCAGGAGTTTAGTCACCTCCAAGGACCATGATCTTGCTCAGTTTTTAAACTAATTGCTTACACATCTGATAATTTTATGGATTCATTAATCATTAAAAAGCTTAGGGGATAGGGGCATAGCTCAGCAGTACAGTTTTTGCCAGCATGTACAAGGTTCTCTACTCAATTATTAGTGCCACAAAAAAAAAAAGAAAATAAATTTTTAATTTGCTTCTAAATCTCTCACTTTTTGATGTACTCAAGAAATGTTCACTGAATAGGATCTGCTTCACTCTCCTTCAGGGATAGGAGTTCATGGTCGATTCCAGAACTAGTTGACCATCACAACAAGGTAACCATACATCACTCACATCTACAATGATGGAGTCATGTTCCAAGCATTTTGAGGCACACAGAAAGGGACCACAGAGCCTGCTTGGGGTCTGTAACATCTTTGGAGAAAAGAAGACAGATGTGAAGGACCCTAAAGGAGGTGGGGGCATCTGCCTGGTGGAAGAAATGGGAGACTGTGCCAGCATCTGGAGATCTATGCATCTGTAAAGTATCTATTCTTACCAACAACAGTCCCCTGCCTCTCTGGTCCCAAGTCATTGTCCTTTGAATAGGCTGGCCAGGGATTCTGTCACAGACCTCAGGGAGCTCCAGCCATCTTTTTATCTACCTTTTGTCATAACAAGCTCAAGGTGTCCTTTTGAGAGTAGAGACAATGGTTTCCCCCTGTTGGGATTTTCATGAACTTGAATCCAACATTCAAGTTACCGAAACTCTATCAAGAGGTCTCAAGTTGGAGCTGTGTGATACCAGCACCTTTTGGGACTGTTTAGCGTTCTGCCATCCTTTGTGAATTTGTGAAGTCCCCATGTCACCTCAGAAAGGATCCCATGCTCACTCTGGTCCTTCCAGGTTACGCCCTTGCCCAACTGCCACTGGCCAGGCGTGGTGGCGCATGCCTGTAATCCCAGCACTCAGGAGGCTGAGACAGGAGGACTGCTGTGAGTTTGAGACCAGCCTGGGCTGCATAGTGAGCTCCAGGTCAGTCTCAACTACACAGTGAGACCCTGCCTGAAAAATAAATAAATAAATAAATAAATGTCTGCCTGTGCCATTGTTCCTTTACAATTTTAGTTTTTCTTTCTTGGCCAAGAAAGTTTAGTTTGCTCCTCATAAGCTTTCTTTTATTGCTTTCCATTAATTTCTTCTAAGGAATTAGAAGCTTTTATGTCAATTTCACTTTCCAAAGTTGGTAAAAATTGAGAAAAGTGCTTCCTTCAGATCAATACTTCCTCCCGACTTGACATTGAGCTATTAATAATTACTTGGTGTATGATTTCACCAGAAAACAATAGAGATCCATAGAGCTATAACGTATAAAACTAGTTAGTTTCCCCTGAGACAGGCTCTTATGGAGAGACCATAGGTACTTAGAAGAGCAGAAAGATGCCACTTCCCACTGTGCCCCGATTCCTCACTAAGTTCACGATCACATCACCAGCAATGAGGCTGATTGGCCAGAAGCACCTCAGTGACTTATTCCGCTATCCATGTATCACCGCCTCATTGTCCTCCCCATGATTTCAAAGTGAAGTCATTGCTGCCCATTTCAGCAACTGGCTCAGCATTATAAGCTATTTACAGTTGTTAAATAACTCAATAAGGGGCCTTTCTTTGTTGATCAAAATGTTGGATCAAAATTAGGTGGATTTGGCTCCAAATACGAAACCCAGTCACTCCTCCAGGTTCTGCCCCATCAGCCATGTTTTGGTTCCCTTCTCCTCCTCATACTTCTCCCAGAAGGCCCCATCCTAGCTTTGTGGGCTTGGGAATGCAGGCCCAGCAGAAGTGGCAGTGGCTTTTTTGGCTGAAGCCCTTCTTTTCCTGCATCATCACCATATGAAGTTAAATGAGGTTTCTGCAAAGGATCAGAGCAGCAAAAGAGAGTTTAGGAACAAACAGGAGGGTTTCCCACAGTATGCCACAGAACTGTCGCCACAGGTGCAGGGGGAGGCATTGCAAAACAGCCAAGACCTTAACCACATCAAGTCCTCACCTGTCAGGGCCTTCTGGATCCCAGAATTCTGCATGGAGCATTTTTCTCGGGGTGGGGGCAGGGAGTTCGAGAAGTATGGGCTGTGTGGGTTCTCTCCAGCAGATCACAGGGTGCCCTCATCAGTGGTTGGCCTTCCATCTGAACACCAAATGTCACCAACTTGTAGAACATTCAAAACAATCTCACACTCACAAGTTCAACCTCAGTGAGAAACAACAGAATTGAAACCACTCACAGGAATGCCCGCATTGTCCTAAGACCCAAAGTCTGCAGGACCGAGAAAGCCCGTGTCAGGGTTGGAGCACTCCCTCATCTCACCCCACCCCAAACCACTCTAAACCCCTTCAGATTAGGCTTCTTTGGGCCAGGAGAAGAAAGCCAATCATTTCTGAGACATTTGCCTGCTTCCTTAACTTTATGAAGATGCACAAAGGATTTAAAACAACCACTTATGAGACCCTGGGAGACTCAGGCCACTGCATTCCTCTAGAGGAGGAAGAGGAGAGGTGGGAAAATGGGGATGAAGTGTGACTTGTTCCTTCACCTTCTCCTTCTGGCTGACAAGCTCCATCAGCCCCTTCATGGAGACTTTTACACCAGCTGTGAAAGAGACTCAGTTTCTGGACTAATTATGTCATCTATCCTTTCAGCATCTCTTTGGATTTTATGTCTCAAAAATGGTACCATTTCATTTAACATTTTCTTTTCACAATAAAATAACTCCAAGCAAGCTATTTCTTTTTAAAGAAAATATTATCATAAGATAGCTAGAGGATAGATAGATAGACAGATAGATAGATAGAGACATAGAGACATAGAGACATAGAGACATAGATAGGATTGATGGACGAATGGGTGGATTGATGAATTAACAGATAGCTGAGATAATTGTTACTCTCTCCAAAGCTAACACATTCCAGCTATTACCATAGGATAAGCACCTATGCCTTCTGGCTGTTTGCTAATTAAAAATTGGCCTCCTGTTTCCATCTTCTGGCTCAGCTGTTCAATCATTCTGGGAGGAGATGGCTGCATCAACAACTTCATCATGGATCTCAGACTGACATGTTCCAAGGCAAATCCACAAGAGAATTGATTATGAGCCCGCATAGACCTTTGGAAGCAGAGGCATAAACAGCTGCCTTCCAAGGCTCTCACCAATGGACCTTAAAATTAGTGCATTACTGACCTCAAGGAGAAATGTCTTCATACACCCTGCCATGAACTCTTTAAGTCACCATATGGTGCTTCCTGTTCCCACATGAGCTCCTCCTCTTATGGTCCCCTGGTGGGAGGGTTACTGTCCTGGGAAGGTTTGAGAACAGAGTCACAGGATGGATCCAAGAACAAAAGATATGGCCAAGATACAGATGTGCCTGTGCACATTTCCAACAGACTCCCTCACACCACACTCACGCTGCACCCAGAAGACATGCACAGTCACACCGCTCCTCCATCCAAACGGGATTTGGGACAGAGACTCATCATAGTTTTGCTCATGGGTGGAGAATAAATACATTTTCTCAAGTTTCCTCAGGCAGGAAAATCAAAAGCAAGCAAAGTAAAATGAAGCATTGAAGTCCCTAATGAGACTTTTGATAAATGACAGTCACAAATTTTATAACCCTACTTTATTTGACATATTTAAGTTTCCTGCTTGTGTTTTAAAAGTCTCAAGAAAAGGTTTCATGAATCCAGGGTCCTTGATCAACTACACTATAACAGTGACTGCAGCCATCTACTCATCCCATTTTTAAGGAGAAAGGAAGGGGTTTTAAGGACATGCCGTGGGTTTCTACTGATATTTAGGATCTAACCCTACTTGTCTTTGTTACCTGCTTTCCCCCCTCCTCTAAAAGAGGGAGGGTATCAATCACATCAGAAAACATAAAGAAATGGCAAAAGCAGAGGGAAAGTCAAATTCTACCCAGATGAAATATTTGGATAAAATAATGCCTTGAATTTTAAAGCATTTCAGAATAAACAGTAGGTTAAAAAAGAGGAGTCATCTCTCTAACTATAAGCATAGGATATCACAGAAGCTGTGTTTGCGCAGGGTCATACTTACAAGTTATAAGTTTGTGACTCAATGAAGTCAAGCCCCTGGCATGAAGGTGAACATATCTGTGCCTCAGTGTCACTCAGGGACAGGTAGCAGAGCAGTTCTGTTTTGTATCCCAACTCACAGGATAGTTTTGTACTAAAGATTGGAGCAAAAATAACCTTGATTTTTATAGACGGATATATTTTTTCCAAGGCCTTAGCCATAATCTGATTAAATGGAGCAGTTCAAAATAAGTTTCCCTGGGAAACTCTGAAAACTGGAGGCAGCAAGAAAGCCACCAGAGGAGTCCCACATGGTCTCTCTGTGGACCACCTCCATCTGACGTCTCCAGCTTCTCTCTCCAGGAATAGCTATCTGTTCCCTTGATGTCTCTGCTTGAGTGTGGATAGACAGCCACATTTATCTTGTTATTCTGATAGCTCCCGATCACTTCCACCCCCATACCCAAGTCTCCTTAAATGGACACCCCATCTTTTAACTCTAGTGGCCCAAAAACGTGGAGAGGTTGTAGAGTCTCTCCCTACTTTTCCCTCTCCTCCCCGCCACCCTGCTTTTCATGTCTAGTCTGTCAGTACATTTGGTCCAGGCCCTCAGGGTCTCACTGGACCCAGCCACCCCTAAAGATCCTTCCAGAGTCTCACAGTGCCCTGCAGGATGGGGTGAGCTTGGGGCTGCAATGCCATAGGAAACAGGGCAGTGGAGCTGAGGCATCTGCTTGGATGTGGTCTCCAAGTCTCGGGAGAAGCTCTGGGAAGCACTGACAGGTCCACCTGGGCCCTGCTGCCCCAACAGCTGACCAAGAGTGAGAAATCCTCCCTAGTCAGAGACCAGAAAGCTCTTGCTGCCAAGGAACTTGGCCTGGCCAGGGTGCGCACTTTCCCTTAGAAAATTAAGTTATAAATGCCTTCAAATAATCCAGAGTATCATTCCTGAAAAGTGACGCACCACTATGCTATTAAAGAAGAGAATCTGGCCATTTTCCTCCCAAGAGCCTGCATAAATTACTTTGCTATAAAAAGCAGAACATTGCAATTTTTTCCAAAGCTACAAACTGCCCTTTGTAGAGATGCTGCCTCTGTAATGGCTCTGTCCCCTGGGATGTCTGAGCCACCACAAGTGAATTAGAGTTCACAGCTCTTACAATTCAGGTGAACTGTTTCAGGTTTTTATTACTAGGTTTTCCCTTTTGCCCTTTTCACATGAACTGTGGTGGCCAAAGCCTCCCATTCTAAATCTTTATGACAAGCCTAGCTAACGACTTTGAGAGCAAAGATTTTTCTCTCCAGGCCAGTACCTCCCCCGATTAGATAGGGCTTTACCTCTGTGCAGCACTGGCTTCTGTCTGCCTCAGTTCATCCACACACAAGCGAGAGCAGTGAACCATCACACCTGGAGCTGAGTCCCCACTGTGTAGCCCACAGACATGCTGGATGGTCCCCAGCCTCAGGTGCAGCCCTCCCTCTCCCTCCCTGCCCCTGACCAGGAATCTCCTTCAGACCCTCCCTGGAGTGATAGAGCTTTGCCGTCCTGCAGGAAAACTGGCCTCCCTCCCCCGGTGCCACCACCACCTTCGTGGTTTCAGGCACCAGGGCAGATCCGCGCTGAAGTCCTGAAAGTTTACAGTGCTGCTCCTGATCACGTGCTTTGTCCAATGCTGTGCGTGCCCTGAAGACAACAGCCAGGACTTGCTGCCCAGGTGTTCCCGGCTTGGTGCCTGGCAGTAGGGGCAGGTGCATTATGACACTGTGTTCTCAGAGCCTCCCTACATCAGCCTGGATGCAGGGCCATGGGCAACTAAAGATGAAGGTGACAGAGGGAGGCTGCATTGGTAGCTGCACAGAGAGAACTCTCAAGCCTTCAAAAAGCATGGAATCCCAACTTTTCTGGGTCAGTACTTGAATAGTTGAATAGAATTGCTATATATTTTCACATTTGGGGGGCTTTTTAAAATTTTTGCTTTGTTTTGTTGTGTTTTGATAAGTTTTGGGACAAGCAAGTCCTTGACAAGAGTTACCATCTTTGTAGTATCCAGTGACTACAGCAGCTCAGCCTCTGAAAGTTGTAGAGCTGAGTGCTTAAGGACCAGCTCTGTTTTACAAGTCCTCAAGATTCTGTGCACATTGTTAATCCCTCCCTGACAGTCTTGATGAAGAAATGTCCTGCTCAGTGCTCCAGCAATACTAGATACCACAGTACTACAGCACGTCTTCCTGTCTAGGAATCTTGATGGAGATCCTGAGAACTTGGAAGATGAAAACTAGGAAAAGGGCCTGGTTTGACAAGGTCCCTCAGGACCCTGCTAAGCACACCCAGGCTGTGAGCTTCAGAGCGATGTATTGGTATCTGTACAGACATATGCCTCGGACTACCCCTGTCCTCCATGCCCTAGGGTCACTGGGCACACTAGCCACCTGGTTATAATGTTGGGCTGCTCTGAGTGCTCCAGTTTGCACCCCACCAGCACACGCCTAGCAGTCTGCCCGGCTTGCATTCTAGGCTGATGGGTCCATGACTTCACCAGCAATGCTTCCAGAGGGCACCAAAACAAGCCTGCACCCCTCTGGAAGGTGTTTGATAACTCCTGCTGCTGAGTTTCCTCTGTTCTAAGAGAGGCTCCCCCAAAGGAATGTTTCCAAGCAGCTTTCGGGAATACTGGAGTCTGTGGCCAAAGCTGGCACTACACATGAGGTGTAGGCGGATGTGTAATAAAGCATTTTGTGCTGGTCTAGCAGACATGAAGGTAAGCTGGGAATACAATGAACCACCATCTGTCTACTGTTGACAGACAACTGGACCTGATCTGTCATTTTGCAATCTCCAACATGAGCTAGTTCCAACACAAGAGAGGTGCAAAGCAAATTAAATGAGCCAACTTTTGCAAAGTGTCAGCAGAATGAATGGTATTGTGTAATAGTCACCAATCAAGTGACATATTACTGGTATGTCCAGCACCTGCCAGGCAGGGTCAGTGGTCACTCAGTCTAGCAACCCAGAAAACAGCCACCATCATCAGTACAGATAAGCAAACGTATGTCTCTAGGGCCTGTTAAAAGCAATGTGAACACATGGATTCTTCCAGCTCTGGGCCCATTGTCAATGTTCCTGCTCATTGCTCTATGGGATCAGGTCTTTGCTTTGGTTTCCAACTTTTCCTAAGTGTCTAATTAAACATGTTTGAGAATAAACTTGTTAGCATGAAATTGTGAAGCATGAGTGTTTCAAGTGAAATGTCCATGTGACTGCACGGTGTCCACAGTGAAAAGGGAGCCACAGGCCTGTGAAGTGCACACCCTAAGCTCCATCCCAATTCCATTACCAGCCCTGACTATGGAAGTTCTTTCACTTCATGGATCCTCAGTGTTTTTACATGTAAAATAGAAAGAATAACTTGTATCCCAAATGTCTTACTCACCTCATATCTAGGTTTTTGGCTTCCCAAACAATGGATTGAGCAGGACACACAGAAATATTAAGAAAGGGAAAGATTTATTAGAAGAAAGTACACTCCACCAAATGGGAGTGGGCTGATGAGAAGGCTCAAGAGCAAACTTGAGCATAGCCCCTTTTTCTTTAAGCATGAGGTTAAAGTATACTTGAGACAGTTCCAATGGGCAGTGCCCAGAGATGGTAACATCTAGTAATGATAGTACAGTGTCAAGAATAAAGGGTAGGCAAAGCCAGAGGTGGCAACTTCAGAGTTTGGGTTGGTTGTTCTTTTGTGACCCTTGAATCTGGGGAGTAGTCAGAAGTAGTAACTGACTGCGCTATGTCCAGTTAACTTGAGTCTCCGCATCATGTTGGGAGGGGAGTTTGTGACCTTACACAGCCTAGGCTGAATGAGCACTGCTACCAAAGCCCACCGGGGGGAGCAAAATTACAATGTTAAATGGTATTATAATGATGGTGGGGTTGCCCTTGGTTACTCTAAAGAGAAATCACACAATAACAAATGTTGGAGGGGTTGTGGGGAGAAAGGAACCCTTCTCCATTGTTGGTGGGAGTGCAGACTGGTGCAACCACTATGGAAATCAATATGGAGATACCTCAAAGAGCTGGGACTACAGGTTCCATTTGACCCAGCCATCCCTCTGCTGGGTATCTTTCCAAAAGAATTAAAAGAATCACATCACGATGATATATGCACACCTATGTTTACAGTGGCACAGTTTGTAATAGCTAAAACTTGAAACAGCCCATTTGCCCATCAGTTGGAGACTGGATAAAAATGTGGTTTTTCTATAAAATGCAATACTACTCAGCCATAAAGAATGAAAATTAGAGTCATTCATGGGAAAATTGATACATATTGAGGATATACTCCTAAGTGAAATGAATAAGTCACACATGTATAAATACCAAATAGTTTCTCTGGTGTGAAAAACTATAATAGCACATAAGATCCTTACGATATAGTTGACAATGGGAAATAGGAAGAAAAGGGCTAAAGGTATAGCGAAAGTGGGAAGGGTAGGGGAAAGGTAATAAGGGAAAGGAAAAAAATAGGAGAAAAATGAAAAAATAGAAATGAAGTGTTTGCAAAGGGGGAGGGGAGGAGGGGGTGAAGGGAGGGCAGGGATAAAGGGAAAAAATGAGAACCAAGACCTGTCATGTAAAGGTACAATAATGAGTGTAATTGTACTGTATACCTAAAATGTACCAATAAACTCAATGAGGAAATAAATAAATAATAAATATAAATAAGAACATGCTCCTCGGGCTCTTGCCAGAGGTCAAGGAAGTCTAATAAAGGCAGGAGCATAACTCTCAGGTGAAGAAGTATGGTGAAGGCAAGATGCTCTTGTTTCCAATGACTGGAGGGCATCCTGTCTGTTGTGAGCCTAAGGCTACCACCACGTCTCCCACAGTAACTCCTGCCTCATTACTTCTTGTGAAGTTTACATGTCTAATCCAACTCCTCATGGACAATGATGGCTTAATTCTTCTCCTTAATTCTTCTCTCCCTTCCTATTCTCTGAGAAACTTCTCTCTTTCGTCACATGCAGAATGTTTGTGAGTGTATGTGAGTGTACATGTGCTAGTGTATATGAGTGTGAATGAATGTAGCATTTCACCTAACTTCTGCCCAAGTTTACAACAGACACTTGCGGGTTGGATGTTAAAATCTTCTAGTCCTCTGTGTCACTGCCTAAGGTCACTGATAGCCAAATGATATGGCTTCTCCCCGTGGTGTTGAAGTCTCATTAAATGTAACTTTTTGTCCTGAACAAGAACTGCCTCTCTATCTCAAGGAAGTCTCCTCTTGTGCATACTAATCCTCAATAAAATGGTAAATTTTATATCATAATATTCTGCCACGAGGAAAAGGAAACATAGTTTGTATTGATCTTCCTCTTCAAGCACAGCTAAAACATTTTTGTCCTCTGTAAAACATTTTGCCTTTGTCTTTTGTAAAACATTTGTCTTCTTTTCTCAACTGTTGCTGTAGAAACTGGCCCCTCATATAAAAACCATAGGGCAATGCCCCATATGCACAGAGCCCCATCCCCCTCCAAAAAAAACAAGGGCTGTGAAACAGGAAATCACAGGTTGCTTCTAAACATCTCAGCATGTGTCTTCCTAGAGCTGCAAGCTGTGGCACAGACACTCTCAGATCAAGACACTCCACAACACTCCATTCTCTAAGAGGCCCATCACAACCTGCTGCAGGCAGCCATGGTCCCTGCAGAGGAAGCTGCACTCACCAGGGCAAGCTCCAGAAACTGCAAGGTCACTCACTCCAGCTGGGCCTGGTGTCAGAGACCTGCATCTCAGCACTCTGGGAGGTTGAGGTAGGAGGATCTCAAGTCCGAGCCCAGCCTGGACAACTTAGTGACTTAGCAAGACCCTATCTCGAAATTTTAAAAAATGAATTAAAAATGACCTGTGATGTAATTCAGTGTGAAGGCCTTAGAGTCAATCCCCAGTTTAAAAAATGCTGTACATCCTGATTGCCAAGAGAACTCAGCCAGGGTATTTCACTGCGAGTGTAGTAACTGCGGATTTTGGAGAAGGGTTGGCTTTCTGATTATTCCAGCAAATACTTTAAGGAACAAAACAACAAAATTTAAAATTCAGCAGAAGAATGTTTACTATAAGTAGGAGCATTGATTAAAAGCATTAACTTAAAGCATTTTATAGCTTTCTGAGAATTTTGCAACCCCTTATTAGACTGTTCACTCAGGTTTCATCTCTTTGTCTTCAAAGAAATGCCAGGACATTGGAGAGGATGAAATGAAAAGTGATTAAAGAGAAGAAAATGGCACCAGAGAACCGAGGTTTGGACTGCTGAGAGGGCCAAGGAAAGGAGGTTTAGGGGTCTGACTGTTAGGGTTTAGATATAGAATGTCCCCCCAAATCCTCCTGTGTCACTGGCGGACTTTTGAAAGTGACTTGATCATGAAGGCGCTTTACTCCCAGTGGATTCATCCACTGATGTGTTCATAGCTGAGTGTGCTGTTAGGAAGTGGGGCCTGGTTAGAAGCGAGTCACTGTGGGCCTGCATCAGAAGGGTGTTTCTCTGTGCTCACTCCTCCCTTCTCTGCTTCCTGCTGCTACCGTGCGACGTCTTTCTTCCACTATGTCCCTATACCATGCAATTTCTGCCTGGGATCCTGCCAACCATGAACTGAATTATGAGCCAAGATAAACCTCTCCTCCTTTAAGTTTTATGTGTTAGGCACTGTGTCCCAGCAATGAGAAAGTGAGTAAGACACTGATGCTGGTCTGTAAGTTGGTAGGCTGTTAGCGTCTGCTTAGAATCCGGTAACCCTTTTCCACACTCTGGAAGTTGAGCTGGGCACCTGGAAGATGTGGTTCTAAAGGGAGGCTGTAGCCTTGATCCAGCCAAAAAGCTGAGTACTCTCCATTGCACAAATAGGTTTACAGCCTCCAGCCACGTGTTCTTCTCAGGAGCAATGGACAAGAGGTTGCAGAGTTTTCAGCTTCCCCTTGGTGCTGCCAGATCAGCTGTGAGAACACCAGGCCTGGGGAGTGGCAGGGATTGGGACATGTTGTGCTCCAGGAAGAGCTAAAACTTCATGTTGAACCCCTGGGGCTACAGAAATGGTCCTGCAGTGTGGTGGCCATGAGATCTTAAGTGTAATAGCCTGTGCATGTGCTAGAATTCATTTTTGGCCTAAACCAGAGACTTGTTTAGTGTAAATCAAGCTTTGGTCATGAATGTGGCATGGAGAGAAAGAAATATTTGCATATATGCATTGATCTGCTGCCCTGTTCAGAGACCCTTTACCTACGAGATCTCATTCAATTCCCTGGAGAACGTCTGTTCATGTTTTATAGGACAGAAAATTGTGACCAAGGAATTACCAAGTAGTGTAAATTACCAAGTAGTGTGAGAGCCTAATGCTTACCAAAGCTTGTGGATCCAAGATCAAGAGCCTTCCATAAGCACACAATACCAGCTCAGCCTGACTACCCAACACATAGCAGTGGACTAAAGCCAGGGCACAAGAGAGAAGGCAGTTTAAGGTAACTAAGAGAAAACGCCCTCCTTATTTGAACAATTGTCAGGACCTTAGCTATTTTGGAATAACTTTAAAATGAATGATGGAACATTTCTCATGGTGCTTCTCTCCTGAAAATTCTCTCAGTGTGAGTGTTTGCTTTGTTTTGGTTTGGCTTGGTTTGGTTCACTTTGGTTGTTACCTAGGACAATTGTAATTTCCTGCAACTATATTCTTTTCAGTGAAAGAGGACCCCTGTAGATATTCTTTTGTGGTACACTTTTTAAGACTTTTCATGTTCGTCAATTTTTAAATAAACAATAATCACCTGTTTTGACTTTTGTTAAGACTGAGAGGGGACAGAGCCTCAAGGGAACTGCTTCTGACTGTCATGAGCATGTGGAAACTCAGCTGGCTGGAGCCTACCCAGACATCGCAACAGAAACTAAACGTAGGGATTTGCATGACATCTTTATGAGGAGAAGGGTGAGAGGCAAAGATGACCAAACAAGAAGGTGAAGTAGAGAAAGTCTGCTACAGTAAACAAAGGCCCTTCCCATAAGAAAACCCTCTGGGGGCTCAGATTTACCAACTCAACTGACTGTTCTTACATAGCCAACAACATTTACATCCAGCAGAAGCTGCCACTTCACTCAGAAACACCAGGCTTTGCTGTCTGCTAACATGAGCTGCTCTAGGCTGATCTAGGGTGAGGAACACTTTGTATCCCCAGTTTGTGTAACTGCACAGCAAGCACATCTGCAGGTGCCCCTCCTCTGCCAATCCCACCCAAGTTTACGCATGGAGGCAACCTCCAGGTTCCAGACAGGCACTGTGTGTCAGAAGCACCTGCAGAAGGTTATAAACAGACACACCTGGGCTGGCCCCAGCTTCTGCTCCCTCAGCTGCTGGCTGAGGAGCTGCCTGCTTCAGCTGCGCCCATGTTTACCCCGTCCCCTATGATAGGCTGCAACAGGGGCGGGGAGAGAGCATGCCCTGTGTCCTTGCAGCATTCTATCACTGAACAAAGTCTATGCCAAGGATGGTTTAAAATGATAATGTGAGAATAGATCAGAAAAAATAAGCAAGAGAGACTAAATCCTTTACCACAGCCCATCTGTGGCTAATCATCACTTGTCAATGGTGAACAGGAGCTCTTTCATGCACATCTGAGTGATCCTCATGGGAACCCAGTGAGAGAAGTCAGTCACAGTGATGAACTTATGAACAAACGGAAAAACCAAAGCACAAAGAATTTAACTTTTCTAGTGTCACAAAACTATAAGCAAAGCCAGGCACGGTGGTGCACCCAAGTAATCTCAGCTACTTGGGATCAAAGCTACTTGCAAAGCCAAAGGATCACATGTTTGAAGCCAACTTGGGCAACCTACCAAGACCTTGTCTCAAAATAAAAAATAAAAAGGGCTGGGAAATAAGAGCAACCCTGGCTTCAAATCCCAATATGGGGGGAAATGCTGAGAAGTATCACTGATAAGTTCCAGGTGATCTTGCCTCAGAGCTCATGTTCCAACCACTAGATAGATGCTGGAAACTTCAGAAAAGAAAGAGGGCAAAGATAGGACCCAGGGCACCCCCAGGAAGATGCAAAGAAGATGAATGTGTTTGTGTAGCATGGTGTCCTAGTCACTTTTCTCATCGATGAAACAATGTCTGACATCTGCAACTTGAAGGAGAGGTTTACTTTGGTTCACAGTCACAGCTCATGGCCAGCTGGCTCCAGGGCAGAAATAGCATGGCAGAGGGGCATAGTGGAGGAAAAACACTCATATCAAGGGGGACAGGAAGCAAAGAAAGATGGGAGAAGAGACATACACTCTTCCAAGTCACACCCCCAGTGACCCACATCTTCTGACCAGGCCCAACACCCAACAATGCATTCACCTAAAGCATCCTCGTGATGCAACCACTTTCCACTCAGCTATGGCACCTGTGAACACATGAAGCCTTGGAGGACATTCTCTGTCCAAGTCACAGCACACGGAGACTTCCAAAAATGAAAAGCAAGTCCCTTTTGTCTGGGCTCCTGGGTTTCTCATTGTATCAGGTGCTTAAAAGGACCCAGCAAGGGCTTTTCTCTCCTCTTTGAAGTATTCTGTAGGATTTCTTATGAAGATGAGTTTCAGTAATTTGCTAGTAGAGTGAAAAACACTCCACTGGCAAAATACAAGGAGCAGGAAAAAAAGCCAGTGTCAGATATGAAAAGCTTTCAACCCAGGCTTCAAAGTCCAAAAGGTGGGACCAATTGGTCAGATATAGCCAGCAATATGGAGAAGGCTATGGCTCGACAGACAGCCCTTTATTATTACATTTCAAAAAGAAATCATCCAAGCCACCAGTTTCTGGATGAAAATATGCAGGCAGCATTTCTACACTAAAAGCAATATGTACTAACAATAAAAGAAAAAACAGTATGTCTCTTAGCAAAGAGCACCCAGGCGCCTTCATTTCAGCTTCCTCATTCACAATGGGTGACCAGCAGTTGCACAGACCATCAACTGGAAGAAAGTATCCACAGCATATAAGTTCAATTAATAACTAAAAAGAAAGACAGCCTAAGGAAAAAAAGGGGCTAAGAATAGACACAGGCAATTTACCGAAGAAACATACACAAATACCCGCCGTGTACACCCTCGACAGTGATGTGGTATTGAGTAGGTTAAAATCTGTGTATTCCACCTGTTCAATAGGCAGAAGTAGAATCAACTGAAAATTTCCAGTATTGGTAAAGGTGCGAGAAAAGCCGTATATTTAATGCTATGGTTAGGAGGGTAAATAGGTAAGTTTTCCTGGGGAAAATGTATCAATGCCTGTCAACCCTCCAAGTGTGCTGGGCTCCAGCACTGGAGGGTGTAGAGGCTATCCACACTCATGGACAGTGACCTCCAGCCACACACATTTCTTTCATCAAAAGAAATTTGGGCAAGCCTTTCATTCAGGACTAGTGACATCAGAGTGGATAAGTGTCACATCCTGCAAAGAAGCAGGGCCTCGCCCGCGGTATTCCTGAGATAAGGAGTTCAGTGTTAGATAGGCACTTAGACATTAGCAAGCATGAGGGGCAAAGGGAGAGGGCACCCAAACTAGTATGCTGGGGCAGCTGTAATTAAATGAAGAAACAAAGACCTAAATGTTTAATACATTTATAATCATTTGTTAGGTCTTAGACTCAGAGCATCCCCCAGAGCACAATGACATTTTAAGATTATGCCCTGTGTATGTTCTTTCTGATACCTGGCTACCTAGCTGGCTAGTCCTGAAACAATACTGCAGACAGCATTCCTGGTCACCCGGCCTATGGCCAACGATTTGAGAAAGGAGAGCATTCTTGAAAGACCTTCCCACCTCGGATTGAGATTTGATTTAGATTAGAGGTTTTTCATAGATTTCTTTCCTAAACTTCTTACCTGATTAAGTTTCCTGAGGGAACCCTGGCCATCGTTAAAGAGACAGGGAGAAATCTTGTAATTCCAAAGTTACCTCCAAGAAAAATTTCAAGCATCATAAACACCACAGAGCTCCAAGAGTTACTCTTGTGTGCCTAAAGAGATATCCAAGCTCATACTTGAGTAGTTGCTTGTGTGACACTGCCCACTTTCTGGTTTGAAGGTGTAAACCCCTCTATATCTACTTTACACTAATTGTACCCATACTTCTGCACAGCTGCCTATGGGTATTAAGTGAATTCTTTCATGGACAGCACAAAGAACCAAGGAGCTCAAGGCTGATTCCTTGTAGCATAGGGACTTTGCTTCCCAGGGATGGTGTGGTGGATGAGGAGTGGCCCTCTGCTGAGTCCCTCTAACTGGCACCCCTCTACCACCACTGAAAAACATCAGCACCTATCTCTGCAGCAGGCATAGTGCCAAGATCCTGTGGTATATTGTTGCCATCATAGAAGGTCATGGGTAATTTTTCAGTATGAAGAACAAACCCTGAGAGGTAGATTTTCTCAATTATAATCAATAATCAGCTCCATCAGCTTCAGCCATTAACTCAGACTGCTTCAAAAGTTTAGAAAGACTTGTTGAGTAGAGGCGACAAGAATGTGAGACAGGCAGAGGGTGGCATTCTTCTCACAGCACTATTTCCTTTCAAACCCTACGGATGTCAAGGCAGAGTAGCCTTCGTTTACCATCCTCAAGCACTGACACAATGTGTACAGAAAGTTCTTCATATGGTTGTTGATTTTAGAAATTTTCAAACAAATTCTTCTATCTCCAGGTGCTCAAAGAACAGCTTCTAAATCAGGTTTAAACATAGTTGTTGCTCTTCTGATAATTTAAAGTCCTAGATGTCCATCCTGGGTGCACCAAAAAGGCTGGGCAGGCTGGGACTCAGCATGGGACAGGATCCACAGGAGGAGAATCTGGTAGACTCTTGACAGGAGGTGTGTGGTGAACTGTTAGCTACTCACCTCAGGGGAGGACACAGGAAAGGGTTTGCAATGCTGGAAACACTTGCACAGCACATGCTAGTGACACTTCTGGGACACCCATTCCCTCAGTGACCAGTTCAGGTAACTACACACTCATGCCGTCTGGGCCCCTGTGACTTCCATGCAGAGAACCTTGTTAAATCCATGATGTTGGCTGTAAGCCAACAAGGCACTCAACATTGGAGTTGTTCTTGTCAGCAAAGGATAATTTTTAACTATAATCTGTCAGGATAAATTTTAAAAATTGACTTCTGATGAAAGATCAGAAAGTAATTAAGTACTTACCTTGATTTGGATAAAATTTAGTTTGCTGTGTTTCCTTTATCATCTTTTCAATTCCCATCAACTTACCTCTGAAAGTATTTCATTTGAGTATTATTAAAACAGAATATAGAAATCATTTAGAGAGAAATTTCACCTTCTAAGGAAAGTTGCTATTCAATTAGGTCATCAAGAAGCAATTTCATTTGTCACATTAAAAACATTAAATATAAATATGGGGACATAGCTTGGTGGTTGAGTGCTTGTCTAGCGTATACAAGACCCTGGGCTCATCCCCAACACCCTCCCACACACACAAGAAGGTCAAATACTGATATACACAGGGTTTCTTTATTGTATTATATAAAGAATTTTTTGCAAGGGTTTGAAAATAAACAAAAAAATAAAACTTTACCACATATCTAAAGTTACTACATATCTAGAGTCACCACCCTAAAGGGGATGGAAAAAGGATGTGTGTGTCAGAGAGGGAGATGGAGAGAGTCAGAGACACAGAGAGAGACTGAGACAGAGAAAGTAACTGGGTAGTAAAAAATAAGAGGAGATAAAATGGCTTCCTTCAGCAATAAAACCACTATAGTGTTGGGTAATTATACATTGCATAGTCTCCTTGGTAAACAAAAACATTTGTTTCCATTTCAGTTGAAATGAAAACTAACTTTTTCCCTTTCCCAAGCTAGTTTTACTGTCTGGCCAGTGAGCTCAGTGCCACTAATGAAGGCATATAATCCCAGGATCTGACACTGGAGACACACTTGATCTCCCTACACAGAGCCCATAGTCTGAGGACACAGATGGCAAAGTCCATGGCCTTTTTCCTCCACTTCCATCTCACGCCATCTTTACGTGACCCTTCCATGGGTAAAAAGCTGCCCCACAGAGAAATGGCAGCATCAAGCATGGCAAGGCCAGACACCAGCTGTGACAATCTGCCAACTTGGGTTTTAACTTCTGCCAGAGGGTGACTATTTCCACCAAGTAGCACAGATGTCAAGCGAGTCTCCATATGAGGGACCGGAAAAGGCCCTTTATGAAATTTAGCATCATTTGGCACATGCCAGTGAAGGGGGTCAAGGGATTGGAAGAGCAGGTAGTCTTCCAGGTCAGAATCAAGAGCTGTGGGAGTCTCTAATAATTCCAGTTCCTCAGAGTGAGCTGGTGCAGAGCATGGAGAAGCGCATCCCAAGGAAATTTTGTCTGGATTAGAGAGCTAGGAAAGAGAAATAAGAAACTGTTCATTTGCACATCTTAAGAACTTTAGATTTTTGTCTTTTTCTGTTTGTAAGACACCAACATGATTTCTTAAACCTCTCTTAGCATTGGATCTTTATTGGCTTTCCCTATTCCAAAGCTTTTGGTCCTGATTCACTGAGTACTCACAGTCCTAGACTTGAGCAGAGGTCCCTTCACATGAAGGGCTCCCCAACTGTGCACGGATCTCCTCCTGTCCCATTCCATGAAGGTTTTTACATTGCAACAAAAGCCCACTGGGGAGGCCCCTGAAGAATGTACTGCACCATAAGAGGATCTGATGTCCCTGGCTTGTGCTTCCATCAGTGAGCAGAAAGGAGTGGTCTCCAGTCCTGCTGGAGGTCTGTTTACACCAGCATTCGTGCTACCTAAATTCCCTCTCAGGTGCAAGACAACATTGAGTTCAGCAAACCTACAGCTCCCTGATCAAAAGGAACATGTGTTTCAATAAGTGGTAAAGAACCCCCTAAAATGTGATCCATGAAATCTGCTGATTCCACAAATGAAAAATTTGAAAAGATGCCATTACACATATTCTCCAATGCAAATCATGGGTGCAATGCTGTGATTGCATTTATAGAAAAAGTTCTTCACTAGCCAGACAAGCTTTACCCAGAGCACACATTACAGAAACCACTACCCAACTCAACATGCACATGCCTACACACTCACCTGCCCACATTCATTTACATACATGTGCATCCACTTGTGTGCACATTCGCTCATTTGTGTGCACATGCTCACACTTGTATAGACAGGCACACTGATGCAAGACCACACTCATGTTCATGTGTGCATACATTCATACTCTCAGAGACACAGCTCACATTAACATGTCTATATGCACACATTCATGTGCACAAACTCGTATTTCACACACATGGACACTCACATGAACACACACTCATACACACATGCATATTCACACATTATATCCACAGCCATATTCTAGTGCTCACACTCATTTGCACTGCACTCATTTGTGTGTACATATAATTCTTAAATGCAGCAATGATTTGTGGGAAAGAGCAGCTGGACTCCTTTTGCTCTGAGGCCAGGTAAAGTGCTCTTTGCAGATGCCTGAGCATTAAAGTTTGTGTTTTCTGAGAGCCCCCTAGAGTAAAACTACTCTTCCTTAGTTCTCTTTTCAGCTGGGGGATGCCGCTGAAGCCAGGACCAAACCAGAGTGCCCCAGCTGGGGTGGCATGGGGGACCCCTCACAGCAGTGGAAGCGCTGTGTGACAGCAGTAAAACTGCACGCTTCAGAAAGCCAGATCTCAGAGATAACTCATTCATACAGTGAAAATGTCTCATCTAGAACTGCAGAAGAGAGAACTAAGAGGCCACTTTTCCCACGCCAGCAGGTTGGGAGAGGCTGGGGAGTGGCTACTCCTCCACCTCTTGTAGCTCCTTCAGCATGGCCTGGAGGAGCCTGTGAAGCTTCCAGAACACATGTGGGGCGGCTCTCCAGGAGCTCTGGGTGAGGTCTTCTGAGCTGGCGCACTCCCACACGGCCTGTTGTAACTGCAGCCTCAGCGGGAAAGACACAGCAGAGGTTACGGGAAGCGAGGAGAACCAGTGGCGGAATATTTTGTCACAGATGACCTGAGGGAAAGAAAGGTGAGCAGTTAACTGAGGTGGCAAGTCATCCTTAAGAACTTCCCAGGTCCACATCTGCTTCTCAAGCTGTCCTTTGCTTTGCTCCTTCAGGGAGGGTGCTATGATCATCTGACTCTCAGATCATCTGACTCACCAGACTCTCCTCTGCAGCATAAACCACTGAGCACCAAGAAGAGT
Source organism: Fukomys damarensis (assembly GCF_012274545.1). Classification (NCBI taxonomy): domain Eukaryota; kingdom Metazoa; phylum Chordata; class Mammalia; order Rodentia; family Bathyergidae; genus Fukomys; species Fukomys damarensis. Next base: position 11,447,732 of record NW_022900942.1, on the reverse strand, counting down.
CCATGCCTCAAAGAACAGAAGGCAGAAAATCCCTATAAGGCAGGAAATTCCATTTCTAGCCCCAGAGCAGTGGCGAAAGGATTGAGCTGATGTTTCAACAAGGACTGAACACGTTTGCACAGAGAAAGGGGAGCACAAGCTGCTGCATAAGGAGCTAGCCCTTCTGTGGGTCCTGAGCAGCCAGCTTTACTTTAGCACCTCTCCACAAGGGCTCTTCTATGAAAATGGGTCGAGCAGCAATAATAACCACTGACAGGTTTGTCCTGAGGGTCGTGTAACACTTTGAGAAAACTAACAATGCAAATATAAGCTGCTACCTTATAGCCCTTGAGGTTCATAGAAAAAAGGTACATGAAGGGAAGTCTGCAGGCATAGGGCTCTCCTAAGGAGCTTTGAAATACTTCAGGGACAGATATAAAAAGCTAAGGCACGGTCTCACAATATTTAATTCAAATAAGCTATTCAACTCACTGATGCTGGCAACCTCTTCAAAGTCCAAATTCTAAAATGTTGTTCATCACTTTCATGGGAGAACTGACTAAAGAATAGTGCTTTATTTTCCTATGCCACACTCATTCAACAAATGCCTCCATTTTACAGTATTATTGTTTCATAGAGGACAAATAATTTTAACTTGATTTTTCTGATGCCTGCAATGCCAACGATTAATTTTACAACCAACTTTCTTTATTCGCAGAACTGGGGATTGAACCCCAGACCTTAGTACTGAAGTACATTTCCATCCCTTATTTTTTATTTTGAGACAGGGTCTTATTTAATTGCTCAGTCACCCCAGCTGACCTTGAATTTTCAATCCAATTGCCTCAGCCTCCCATAGTGCTAGGATTCTAGGCATGTGCCACCATACCTGCTCATTTCTTTTTTGAATAGGGAATATATTTTCATGTACAAAATTGAAAGTATACTGAAGGATATATTGTAATCTGTCTCCAACCACCCTGATACTGAGCTTTCCCTGAAGCTGACAGGCAGCAGCCTGTTTCAATGTCCTTCAAAAGCCAGAGCTATCCAATCTTGTCTTGCCAGTGCTGTAGTAAGTGAAGAGGGATTATCTTGGGCTGCATATAAAATATACAATATAGTTAATGTACAAAAGTGACAAACTTCATATAATTTTTATACTTTTTATTATAACTTTTTTTAAAAAGCTAGAACCCAAGTTCAACACCAGGCCAGGCATAGTGGTGCACACACTTCCTAGCACTCTGGGAGGCTGAGGCAAGAGGACTGACAAATTAGAGCTCAGCCTCAGCGACTTAAAGATTTAGTGAGACCTTCTTCTCAAGTTTAAAAAATAGCACTTGGATTCAGTCTCCAGTACTGATAAAAAGAAAAAGCTGGATGCTCCTGGTGGAGTCTAAGCCTATACATGTATGCTCTTTTTTATTTTATACAAATTGTAGCATACTACGCAGTGTTCTGAAGCTCTGATTCTCATATAACTATATGTCAAGGAGATCCCTTCAAATCAATTCTTATAAATGTATCCCATTTGTTTTAATGGCTACATCTCAAATGTATGGATGTATCGTGAATTATTTAAGCAGTTACCTCTTGATGAAAATTGAGGCTTTTTACCAACTTTTGCTTTTATGAGCAATGTAAGCCATAACTATCTTGCATATATACATGATTTTCCTTTTGCACATATGAGTAAACTTCTAGGAGTGGAATTTCTGGGTCAAGGGTGTGTGTGTATTTTTTAAATTTTGCGAGATGTCAAATTGACCCGATAAAGTCACACCAGTTTCCACTTCCTCAAAAAGCTGTCCAAGAATGCTTATCCCCTCCATGGCCTCAGCAATAGACTCTCTTTCTGCCATCAGATGGGAGAAAATGGTTTAATGTGCAGTTTTCCTATTCTTAGTCAGGCAGAAAACTATTTATACTTCCTTTTCAGTGAACAGTCAATCTTATATCCTTTGCCCAAATTTCTGTCAGGTTGTTGGTCTTTTTTTAATATTAATTTCTAGCTATTTTTTTATAGCTTGGATATTAGCCCCTTGTCCTGGCTTGGTTCCTTGGGAAGTGCATGCTAAGATGTTTGCATGCAGGGATTCATTGAGGGGCATGCTCTGGCATCCACGTCAAGGGAAATGAGAAGAAGAACCTATAGAGTTGTCCTTTATTGAGGCAAGGATCTATCCTCCCCTGCTCCCTCATCAACTGGTTCCTAGGTGCTGCCCCTTGGAAGCTAGATCCAGAAGCTGGGAATAATCCTCTATCCATCCATCCTCTGATCTCCTGGACTGTAATGAGGACTGCAAACAATTAAGATTTGCTAATTTTTTTAGTTTTACCTTGTTTTTGGCAGTGGGGATTTTTTAAAAGATAGGTAAGTTTTTCAACTGCTCTTCCTTTGCCTTCTAAGCTCAGTTCATTACTTACAGAGCCCGTCCTATGCTAGCATAATGTTAATACTTTCACCTTTTTGCAGGTACTTTTAGGATTTCACCTTTTACATGTATTTGAATCATCTAAAATTTAGTTTGACTTAAAAAGTGAAACTGGCAGTTAATCTGACCATTTGTTCGGTTGTCCACCAGTTTACCAACACCAAGCATTAATTATAATACCAGCCCTCCCAATGCACTGAAATGTCCATTTCATTACGGACTATACACCCACATCGCATTAGGTCCAGTTCTGAAATTTTAACAATTCTATCCCATTGATTCATCAATCAATGTTTACAGGGCAGAGATTTTTTAATCAAATTTAAATTAGAAAGTTATAAAATTTACAGAATGTAGAAAAGATGAAGAGAATAAAATCTATAATCCTACCACCCAGAAATAATTGCTTTTGACACCTTGTTATCTATCTCTCCCATTATACACTATTCAACAAAGATGGAGCTCATATTGTAAATATTGGAAATTATAACCTTAATTTTCAAATACTTCATAGTATCTCATAGTCTTAAAGTTTGTTCAATGTTGCTTCTAGGACTTATTCAGAAGCAATAATCAGAAATATGGATAGTGAAATTGATCAGTATGAACATTTCCAACATCCATTTACTCTCCATAGAGATATAATTTATAATTGTGTTAATTATATAGACACTTATCTATGTCCCTGAAACTTCCATCATTAATTAATAGCATTTTAATGACTATTACCAATTGGCACAAGAAACTTATTATCATTGGACTTTAATTTGTATGTCTCTGAATGCTAAGATTAAATAATTTTCCACTCTCTTTGCCATTTGCATTTCATCATTTATGTAACAGGTACATGTTCTTTCTTGCCAGTTTTCTTTGGGTTCCCCTTGCCTCTTAATGAATCTTCAGTAAGGCTGTAACCTCTCTCATTATGCTGTACAGAATAGATGCATTCCCATTTGGCAGATGAGATCACAAGGTTGAGAAAACTCAAGTGAAAATCATCTTGTCCCCACAAGTGAAGAAGAGGGATTTTATGACAGTCCCACAAAGGGTGTGAGTATATGTTAAAGAGGCTGGATGGCTCACCTCCAAGGCCACATCACTGCTTGACCTCCATAAGTAGAAACACTTGTGATTCTGGAATTCACCCCAGAAGTTTGTGTAGATGCTGGAGTAACAGAACCATGGCTTCTGTCTGGCTTGGCCAGGAACCACTATATTAAGAACAGGGCTGTCCAGGTCTCCTCTAGCCATCCCTTTATAATGGGATAACAGCCTCCTGCTGTGCTTCCCCTGCCAGCTCTGATTTAATCTGCACTTCAGGTCTGCTCTGGGTCACATCTTTTAGGTGCCAGGCCTTTTGGGAGGATGAGATGCAGAGAAGGTGTGCTGAGGGGAGTGGGTTCCAAGAATTAAAGGGGAGGAAAGTGCAGCGCAATAACCTGTATAGCAACTGCACACCGCCAGGCAGCAGGGAAAGGAGCCTCAACACCATCTTCCCTTGCATAGACCTTGGACTGCATTCTGGTTTTAATCAGACCCAAGTTAATCCCCATCCACTGAGAGCCTCAAGTGATTGCAGAAAGGGAATATTTCTGCCAAAAGAAGAAAGAGAATTTCCTACTGATGGAGTATCCAACCCTGGAGTTGGGGTCTCATTACCTCCAGACCCAATGTGACATCCTGAAGCCAATGTCAATTCCTACTCGTGGCTGAAGTCTTCTGAGAACCACTTGCTGCCCCAGCTGCCTGTCTGCATTATGATCTCTACTGGATTCATTTCTTGGAACTGCTCTGCACTCTTGTCGGTCTTATCCTTGATGAGTTAAGTCTACGGGTTCTCATTCTTGGTGTATATAGGAGAGGCAACTATGTGGACATGGACATTGGACTCAGAGAAAGCAGCTCTCCCATCCCTCTAGCTTAGGTGGAGCTACAAGGAAGAGAAGACTCAGCAAGTGTAATTTGCTGAGACCTCCATCCATTTGCCCCATTGGTCCACATGACTGACCACCCAGAGAAAGCAAAAAGGTCAACAAAATACTTCCCTGCCTTGTCCTTACGGAATATGTTGAGCCTAGATGATAGGAAAGGTGGATCTTCTGCTCCACTGAAAGGTTCTTCAGTGCCACTAGATGGAGGAAACAACCAGAGAGCTGATGTCTTCCCCAGCCCCAAACCCTCACCTGCTCACCTGCAGGTTGCTGTTGACACGCTGAGCTCCACACCTGTTTATTCTCAAGTCACACTTTGAAAAACAGTCAAAGAAATTGCAATCTTCATCCCCCGTGCAGTTTTGCTCAAGGATCTCCCTCATTTTAGGTTCAAAAAAGGCCATGTCCACATCAATAGCCACAACCTGTAATCAATACAGCATATAGTGACCAAAACAACACTCACAGACTCAGCAGAATAGCTCCTTCTCTGGCCACTGGTTGTGCTCATTCAGATTGCAGGTGATACAGAACTGTGTTGGGCAAGGCAAAAAGCCCAGACCACACCCCGTGGAGTGGTTTGCTTCAAAGAGTTTATCTGTTTTCTCTGACAGAAGCAATTGACACAGACTTTTGCAGTTTTATCTGCAAGAAGAATCCTTTGCTATCAGTAGTTAAATCCTAGGATTTGGAACCATAACCACAAGTATCACTTTTCATCTTTGAACATTTTCTCAGCCTTAAATGTACAATCTCTGAAATGGCTTAAACTGAATTTTTCTTCTGTCACTTTATCACTTTGATCTTGGATCTCTGTCAACCTAAATAACAAAAATAATCAGAAAGAGGTTCCCTAGAGAATACTCATAATTACTTGGGAATAGTATTGCAATGGGAATACATATGCCCTAGTAAGTTCCAGACATATTCAATGAGGTTGGGGCACAAACAAATTTTTAAAGACAAAAGTGAGGAAGAATATATCAGATATTTTGAAGTAATAATCTTGGTCACAATGATTCATAAAAAGGATAGTGTCGGTCTGAGGCAGAATAGTTGCTGGGCAGATGTTCTTGTAGAAGAGCTTTCATCTAAGGTTGCAGTGGCCTCAGAGCAAGGTTGAGTTTTAACAGTCTCTTGTGATAGTTGCAATCAGGGAATCATGCATACAACCCTTCCTGCATAACTGCACTTTGCTTTATTTTTGTTAGGGTTGACACAGGTGACTCTATTTTGATTCTGACAATTTTCACATTCTTCACATCTTCAAGGTCAGGACTGTAAAAGTTATGAGATACAAATAATTTACCACCCAGAAACAATAACAGATATTTTTGGACCAGGGATTTAGCTCAGTGGTTCCACCTCCTGCCTCACAAGCACAAGGTCTTGAGTTAGATCTCCCGTATGAAAAACAAGTTATTTTTGAGTGTCAGGTTTATGGGGTAGATGGTAGAAACGGGTGAGCAGTATCTAAGTTTCATGACCTATCTGTTGTTAGAGTCAATTTGTCTCCTACTGATCAGTCAAATTAAGCATCACAGAAATGGTAAAGTGTTCAAATTAGGATAGATCTGAATGGACTGTCTTAGTTACTTTTCTCTTGTTTCTGAGACAAAATACCTGACACCCAAAGTTAAAGGAGGAAAGATTTATTTAGATCCCAGTGTGTTTCAGTCCATAATTGGCTGGCTCCAAGTCAGGATGGCATAGCAGACAGACACTGCAGAGGAGAAGTAGTTCATGACAGGCAGAAGGTAACAAAGCAACAAGGGACAAGACAAGCCTCTTTCTGTCCCTTATGTTATATCTAATCTACTGGGATTAGGATGGTGCCAAGACTATCAGTGGATTGATTTAGTCATCACCCACTCTTAATCCTAACACCCTTAATCCTAGCATTGCACCATGAATCAACCACACAGTAGATTCAGTCACCACTAAAAAAGCCCACCTATGACTAATGAGGCTTCGGTGGGGGCATCTAGATACAAACAGTAACAGACCCTGACCCAACAGTATCAGCTACTAAGTTCCATTGTCTGCAGGGGAATTTGATGACCCCCTGGAAGTTCAGATTTATCTTTCTAGCTTCAAACCAAACAGGCTTCAAAAAGAGAAAAAGAATAACTCCTAAATTATGCAGTTTTCCTCCAGCACCTGGATACAAAAAAAAAAAAAAAAAAAAAAAA
>NW_022900942.1:11430784-11440840 GCF_012274545.1 Fukomys damarensis | reverse complement strand
AAATCTGAGAAAACCTGGAGTCTGTCCAAGCTGAACAGCTAATAGCTTCAAGATATTAAGAAGCTTTCAGTGAATTTGATGGATCTGATGGAGTTGGTGGCACTTCACAAGCCTTCACAGGTCAGTGTCAAAATATCAGCCTTCTGTTTCCTCTTCAGTAGTGTCTCAGAAAACAGCTCACTTGCTGTGTTCATTTCCTCCTTAATTCGACACAGTGGAGGGACCCACATTCCCTGATTTTTGTTTTTGTTTTGACTTACGATTGATGCTGGAAGGTAATAAAGTTTCTTGAGGGTTATTTAGTAAAGCAAAGCAGGAAGTAACATAATTTATTTCAATATATGTACAGAATAATGAAAATAAGGAAAAAAAACTTCTCCCTATTTAAGAGGCTTTGCCTAATAAGTAACTCCAGCATGGAGAGCAGAATTTATCATTTTAATCAATATCTTCTAACTCCTTATTTAGCCAAAATAAATGGCTAATTTCATTATTTAGCCTGATCAATGCACTAAAAAATGAGGGCTCTGCTAAATAATCTTTGTGATTTATTATTGGAGCTACTATAAGAACTTTCTCCTTTTTTATACAGTTTCTGGAAGTCTCCCCAGGCTCCTATATAGAGTTTCAGCTCTTTGCCCCTCTCTCGCCCATTTCCTATGGTTTCCTTCCCATCTCCCAGGGAGAGCCAGATTTATATTTTAATTCATATTGTGCAGCATAGAATGAACTACAGCGCTTATAAGCACAGCCCTGTGTACCTCAACTATAGTGACAAAACAAACAGAAAAAACTTGCAAAATGTTTCTTAACATCAGGAGAATCATAAAATTCTTCCGACATGAAATTACCTATGTTGCATCATCTTCAAACTTCCCCAGGCCTCAGAACAGAAGGATTGATGAGAATTCTCTTACTCTCCACTGAATGGAACTGTTACATATTCCATTCACCACTAGCATTCTGTTGAGTAAGAAAATCTCATCTGCTCAAAAGTAACAGTTGATGCCCATCATTTGGAGTCACAAATTCCTGGCATTGCCTAGCTGTTCCTTTGTAGCAACTAGACTCATTCTCAAGACCTGCAGGGTGCTCCGCCTGTGGATGAGCGAGACACTTGGACTCCTCCATTCTTAAACCCCATCTAGAAGCACACACACACACACACACACACACACACACACACACAAAGAGCAATAGGGCAGCCAGGCTCAAAGGCAGGACACACCTGCTGGGACTCTTGGTGCACCTGTTTATAGACTTGAGCACTGGCCAGAATCACCTAAGAGGTGATGTTTATTTCAGAGACCCACCCCCAGAGTTTCACATTTAGGAGGTCTGAGGTAGAGTCTGAAAATTTATATTTCTGACAAGTTCTCTGATGAGGTGCATACTTTTGATTCACTTAAAAACTGTAAAATCTTAGGTAAAATAATTGACTCATATCTGTGTCTTCAACAGGGTCAAGATGAAGCAGGTTGAAGGGGAATCCTCCTGCTCCTGCTCTGTCCCCACCCATGTCAGCATTAAAGCACAGGTAACAGCCCAGAAAGTCCCAGAACCAGCCCACATAGTGTAGTTTGGGAGTGAGGGCAAGGAGCACATAGCATTTCACTGAACAAAGATTTCACTGTCTACTGTGCACAAGATGTTGGAGGCACAACTGAGGTGGCTGCACAAAGCAATGACTGGATTACTAGCAGATCTGCAGATAGGAACATCTGATGTTGCCCACTCTACATGAAAGACCTGTCAGCCCTGGCAACTTCATAATGCAGGTATTCTCTCAATCCTTACTTTTCACGGCAACTACCAAGTACAACTCACTAGCATGGAGTAGTACTTGTTGGATGAGCAAAAAAGGGATTATATCACGAGAAATGGCTCATAACCACCCAAGTCCAGGGAGCTGTGTGAAGGTACTCCACACCTCAGGGGGCCATGTTCCCAGGACTTGGGGTGGCTATGTTCCAACCCCAGTGGCTATACTCCAGGATTCTCTGAGGTGAAGAACAATAGCTCTTCTTTCTACTGTATGATCTTTCTGATTGCTAAGCAAAGAAGCCTTGACCAGGATGGTGATCTCACCTCAGTTCTAAGGAATGATATGGCCAGGTGGTAGGACATGTACCCCTTACAACTTCACCTTTCACCTGAGAGGCAGCATGGAGCTCAGAGCATTGCAGGAGGAGCTGAGCTCTTTTAGAGGTCCCTGCCCAGTGCGCAGACACACATGAACCCCTGCAGAACCTTCTGGAGCCTGCCAGAATCTTCCAACTTGGTCTCTTCCACACTTGCATCACCCTTGGCTTCTTAGCCACTTTAGGGCAGACAGAAATAATAAATTAGGACAAATCAGTGAGGACAAGATGCTACACATCCTTTTAGGTACAAAGGCTTGATTATACAAGGGATTTACAGTGATGGCAAGTTTGGTTTCTAGATTTCAAGCTGCTTTAAACCAGCAATAATAGTATCTTCTTGTTGTCCCTTTATGTTCTAATCAAGATGAAGATCATTACCCCATCAAAAGCCAGAGCTCACAGAGCCAGCTCGCTCTGGTCACTCACCTGCCAGAACTTGTAGCATGAAAACAAATTTGTTGCAGGACAAGAAACAGGAGCACAGCCCTTCCCCAACAACCATCCATGGCCATCACATCACAGGCAACTTGTCACCACTTACTGCTGATGACCTAGCACCTGACCAGGCGGGCACTGAGAGCACTGTTAGGGTTAGGGAAGGCAGCACTAATCTGACACGTTAGTTTGACCCTAGGGCAGAGATTACCTTACAGTAATACACTGAAGTTCCTTTTGCTGCTTTTTTACCTTGGTGTATCTCTTCTGCCCCAGGTTGGTCTTAACTGGTGGAAGTCACTAGAACTCCATGTGTCCCTCTAGACATCTTACACAGAGACTAAAAATGAACCAAAACCTCTCTGGAAGAAGCGTATTGAGAATGTCGCATATTTTCACAGCGCAGGTGGTTTGAACACAAACGGCCCTATGGCCCTCCTCTACGTCACTCTTCGCAGTTGCAGTTCACCTGCCTTCTGTAGGCTACACGGACCCTCAGGACAGCCAGCTTGTACATTATTAGTTCTAAGAGGCCACTGAGCTGCCTGCGGGCACTAGAGCTGCCCTCAGGGCTAAGGACAAGAAGCCTTGCCTTTGCCTCCTGCTGTGGAATGCTTTGCTCAACTCCAGCTCTTGGGTAAGACGCATTCAAATCCTTTTGTCAACACGGCAAGGAAGTAGTCTGAAAGATGGGAGTCATCTGAAGTGACAGGTCACTCAAACTCAAGCAGGATCTCATTTCCTGCACATGGACCACAAACATATCTCTCTATGCTACAAACACATGTGCCCTCATCACTTACCGTTAAGTCACTCCTGATGGCAAAGTTTTCAGGCTTGATGTCACAGAGGTGGAGGCGGTGGGAGAAGTCATTTTCAAAGTGGCTCACCATGTCCAGGAAGCTGAGAGCAATATGGCTGATGGCCTTGGCCCGGGCCCGGCCACCCTGGGGTGCAGCGTCATCCAGGGGAAAGAGAGCACTGTGGTGAGGGCTGCCAGCAGCCAGGTACTCCACTGCATAGAAATGTCCACAGGAGCCCAGCACAGGCAGGACGTGGCGGCTGAGGTCCTGCAGCAGGCTGAAGTACACATACTCCTCCTGCTGCAGCAGGGACCACGCGCTGGCCAGCTGCCGCCTCCAGCCAGGGCCCCGATGGCCAGGCCACAAGGGTCCCATGCTGCTGTTGCGCAGCTCTAGGCCTAAAGTGTTCTTGACCTCCCCAGCCACCATCAGGAGGAGCTCTGCCTTAGGCACACCCTGGGCTCCCTGTCCTGCCTCCATCTCCAATAGGCCAAGGGCTGGGAAGCTGGAGAAGGCCTCCCTCTTGGACTTGAGGACAACAGGCCGGCCACGCCACTGGGCCTGCAGGACCTTCTTGCCACGCTCATAGTATAGACAGCGCTGGTACAGCAGCTCCCCTGCTACACACAGGTCCTCACACAGGTCGCCCGTGAGCCAGCCTCCCTGGTAGTCCCGGCACTGGAAGGAAAGGAAAGGCTAGTCACAATGGGGCAGCCGTTAGGCCAACAATGGGCTGGGCCAGGGGAAGGACCAAGTGTCTAGACACTAGACTAGGGAAAGGCACAGCTTGTTCCCTGCGCTCAGGGAACTTGGATTCTTCGTTTGACCTCATGTGGTGTCAAAACCAGACTGAAACGATATGAGGCTATTTGACTCAATGTGAATCTCCATACATTTTGCTACAAAAGTATTAATTTGATTACTGGCGTTGTCCTATACGCAAAATATAATGTACATGTACAATGTTATCTTTCCAATATCCAATAAATTTGAATTTTAAAACTTACCAAACCCCAAAGTGTTAAATAAGGCATTGTGGATCTTTACAAATACTGTAAGGTAATTGTTCAAAACACTTAGATATATTCTCAGTGCTTAAGAGAAGTATGTAGATTTTCTGGACACTTAGTCACTAACCTGAAAAACCAAAGCCATGTTGTCCAAGCTGAATCCCCTCCCCTTGCTTATGATAAAGAAATCTCTGCCAGCTATTGGGCTTTATGTCTGTGTATATTTTACAGGGAGGAGCCACATTCCCCAAACTCCAAGCTGCAGGCAATAAAGCTCTGTATGTAGAAAGTCATGAGCCTGATCCTCCAGCTACTGAATGATATCAGGGCCTGGGGCTGGACTTCTGTCTTTGGAAAGCCAACACCCATGAAGAAGCTGCATTAGTACATACACAAAACTGCTTTAAACATACTTGAAGTCCTGTGTAGATGCAGCAAAATTTTGGTAAGATGCTCCTGTTTGACATTGACTCTGGTCCCTTTTTCCAAGGCATGGTTCATGAAAAGAGCACAGAAAGGATCAAGACCCTTTGTGTAACTGCTTGGGTATAACTGTGTCCATGTCACCCTGAGAAAAACCATGGATCGAGCTCCTTAAATATCATTAAGGATTGTCTTAGAAGAGAGGAGCAGATGAATAGTAGGGACCAAAACAATCAGGCAGTGAGGTGATGTGAACCACAGAAATAGTATGGGATGCTCACTTTACTTGGGTTTCTTTCCCTCTTTCATGTGGTATTTATAGAGTTTCACATCTCTATAATAAACCTGATAAGAAAATGAAACACTGGCTTTTCTTGATTTCCTTTCAAATTTAAAAATAAAACCTGTACAGTCTCCAAAACTGGTTTGATTCAATTCCATACACTTTTCTCTAGTGTTATCATATTTGTCATTTAACCAAAGGTGCTTTTGTATGAAGTGTAAAAGAGAGTTGCAAAAGAAAAGCAGGTAACAGAATCCCTGGGTAGCAGTGGGATGTGACCTGGGTGGGGAGCTCTGAATCCCACTATGCTGAGGAGAGGAGGGAGAGGAAGGCTTGGCCCAGATGTGGCTAAGGGAAGAGTCTAGGAAGGAAGGGATGAAGGTGAGGCCCTGGCCATGGCTGGGCCAAGCCACAGAGCTGGTTTTCATTTGCCTGTGAGTGAGGGAATGAGGAAGCCACCAACAGACTTCCAAGACCCTCACTCTTCTCATCTGAGCTGTGGCCATCATTGTTGTTACCCACAAGTGGCCCCTGAGGGCCCAGAAGCCAGTGCATCACACCAAGATGGCCTCGGGCTTCAGTCCCTCTATGCCACACCAAGGTATAAGCACCAATTTCAGTTAATCTAGCTGTGTGTGAGTTCTCATAGGCTGCCCTCCAATGAGGGCCCAGAAGCCAGCGCATCACACCAAGATGGCCTCGGGCTTCAATCCCTCTATGCCACACCAAGGTATAAGCACCAATTTCAGTTAATCTAGCTGTGTGTGAGTTCTCATAGGCTGCCCTCCAACTCCAGCCACAGGGCCCAGATGACAGCACATTACCCGTTGAAACTCCTGAAAGACATCAGAACATGACATGAACAACACAGAAATACAGTAGGGCATAGACTGGGCAGTAGGGCATAGCTATGGGGCTGGCTGGGTTTGCCTCTGGCCTCTGCCTCTCACAGGCTATGTAGCTTATCTCTAAGACTGTACAATAAGGACAATGGCTGTGTCACAGGAGACCTGGGAGGGTTGAACAAGGTCACAGATGCACAATCCCTAGCTTGGTGGCCTCACATAAAGATAGCTCCCTCTCCACCCTGGACATGAGATAGTGGGGGGCAGTGGAACTTCTGCCTGGAGGAAACTACTCCATCCCCTGGGGGAGCATTCTAGCCCCTCCTCTTCCCCCAGAGCTCCTTAAATAATGGCTGTGTATGTTGGGTCCCCCAGCCCACAACCGCACTGCACCTAAAATATAGAATGGAAACCAAACTGAACTGTATATACAAGATACACCACAGTAAATATGGAAGGCAATTCCTATAAAGGAGTGTGAGTCATTTTGAACAATGGCATTATTATGGAATTTTGCATCAGCCTATGGGTTTTAAAGGGAACATTAATTTTGGCTGGCTTTCTGGAGGTTAGCACCTTGGCTGACAAGCACACCTCCCACATGGTTGATTTCTTGCTAGGATGTTGAGTATCAGAAAGGATCTAGACCACCTACCACAGCTGAGATCTTGGGTTTCTGACCTAATTTTTCAGCATTCTTGGTTATCGGTTTGTTCTGAGAGATAATTTACTTGGAAGCAAGGCGTTCAATAAAAAGTATATTCATGTACACTTATTATAGAGCCATTTTGGCTATTATCTTTTATGAAGAAGCATTTTTGGCATTTAAGCTTGTGTCCTTATTATATAGAATATAAAATGTGTCCACTGTAGCTCATTAGCATTGCTGGTGTTCTGGTAAGTTCTCAGGATCTTTTTGCATGTCTGTGCCTGCTAACTACACAGAAAGCCTTAACCCAGCAATTTTAAAAAGTCAGTATACAAATTTCAAGTTTAGAAGGTATTTAAAAACTTGTATTAAGTCATTAAATTATTGTATTAGCAGCATATCTCATTGAAGCAGCCATTTTTAATTCAATAAAAGTAATTCATCTAAGTCTATTTTTAAAGTCAGACTTATCAAACTTTTTTCTCTTCAGGAGGACTAATCACCAGCTTGACAATAGGTACATTCCTGTACCCAAATGTGTGTACATGTAAATGTATCAGGCTTAAAATCAAACTGGAAAAATAAAATACAAGCTAAGGTCCCATTGTTAACTCTGGCATAGTTTGAAATTAATCAAATTCAGTGAATTTGTTTCTCATGGAATGTGCAAATTTCCATCAGACTAGCCCCAGCTTTTGTTGGAAGCCTTCTTTGTGGTTGTTGCTTATTATCTTTCCTGTTGGTATCGTGGTTCTTAGGCAAAAACAAAAGCTATTCACTCTAAGAAAGTGTGGACAGGGTCACAGAGGTCATGCTAAAAGGCTTGGCTTCCTTTTTGTGTTTTTATTTAAAGGACCTTTAAGTTCCCACGCTGTTAGCATTCATATTTCAAGAGGGTTTTCCTTCCCGGGCAGCTACCATGCCTTACAGAATCTCAGCAATTAGCTAGTCCACTGTGAAACTCCTCTCTATATCGTGAATGTGGCCAGAGCTGTTTCCAGCGATGACATCTTTTTTGGATATGGACCCTACTACTGTGTCCTGTTTGGGTCTTGACAGTTCCTATCACCACAAAGAAAGATAAGACTGCACTTGGAAAAAAGAATTTCTAAAGTAAGAACAAAATTAAATTCCATCAAGACCTAATAGCCACAAGCAGTTAAGCCTTCTAAATAACATAGTCTTTGGGAATATTTCCAACATGCTTTGGAAATAACATGCAACTGAAGGGGTGAGTAAACACTAAGCAACAGCTTAGGGTTATGCTTATATGAGAAGTCACTTACTATCTTGGCATTGTTACTGTCAGACTGCATAGGGTGGCATCCTCACTCTTAACAACTATGTAAAGCAGGGTGAAGTTTTTCCATCTGCAAAAGTGGGGGTACTGAAAGTGAATAGCTCACAGAGACTGTTGAGGGGATTAAATGGAATAGTGCATGTAAAGTGACTCAGTACCGTGCCTGCCAGGTATTAGGTGCCTTCCAGACTCTGTGTAGAAAATAGCTCACAGAGACTGTTGAGGGGATTAAATGGAATAGTGCATGTAAAGTGACTCAGTACCGTGCCTGCCAGGTATTAGGTGCCTTCCAGACTCTGTGGAATCCTCTGTCTGCAGAAGAAGCCAAACTCATAAATGATTGAGCACCACCAAATACCTGTCAGCCTGGCTGACACACTCCATGCAGCTCATTGGAAAAGTGGGACCCTAAAAAACCTCACACCTCCTGGATGATGGAGTACTGGTTTCTTTATCACAGCACAAGCCAGAACTGCAGAAAGAGAAGCAGTGTAGTCTAACTGGGAAAATCCAAAACTTGAATCATTTGGAGCTATTCAAATTGGCTTTTTTTAAAGGCCCAGTTTCTTGAAGTATGGTTGGCTCCCTCAGGAGGCAGGGTAGGGGCTCAGGAGAACCTGCTGTCCTCTCATTCTCTTCCCCTAATGGTCTCCTAAGCCTCATCGTCTGGCTCCAGTAGGTTCTCCCTGCAGGCCAGCATTGACACCTGCAATGCTGGGGCCCAGGAACACCAGGGTCTGGGAAGACTAGGAGGGGACTTGCCACAACCCAGGTCTGCCAGAAAGAACCTCCCTTTGCCTGGCTGGCAATATTTCTTCTGTACTCCCTACTCAGAAAGCTAATGAGAGTCTAGAGGCCAGTCAGAAAAATAACAACCAGTTTTATTATGTAAGATGAAAGCCAGGCAGAATGAAAAGTGCCAGGGGAGCAAGGACACACAAAGGCCCAATTCAGCTCCAGTACTAGGAAGCCACAATGCCAACCTCTCTACTTGGCAGTCAGGCTGAGCACAGTCTGATCGGTGAAGACTGGGGTCCTATTTAAGCCTGTCCTTGTTTAGAGTGTCCTGGGCAAAAGTTGAGCCAGAGCACTGTAGAGTCTCACATCAATGAATTCTGAAAGAAAACAGCAGAAAAGGATACAGCCAGCATAAGGGGAGACAGACTTCTTGAGGGTGTATGAGAAATAATAAACTCAGATAGGATCATAGGATCATCCACACAATGTTCCTGACAGGTCAGCTCACCTGAAGTGCCAACAAACTCTGGGCAAAGGTAGTGATGCAAATTGTTCTTCTGGCTCAGTTAAGATGGAGGGCCTTCAGAGGCTGAGCCAACCTCTTCCGCTGTATTTCAGACTAAAAATGATTCCATCTGGCTGCCATTGAAGATGTATTAGTAAAGCTTCTAAACAGAATTGGTTTTAATTTATGACTAGAAATGCTGAGAAAGTTATGATTAGCAATTACTTAAATTGTATCGGGCTATTTAATTTCCATTAAGCCCTTCCCAACTTGACCAAAGGTAAATAAATGAAAAATAGTGCTCATTTCTTAGTATAATCTAAAAGATTATTATATTAAATTTATAAGTAGGTCCTGCATCCTAGCCAAACAATCAATTTTTGTTTAATTAGTCAATCAGCTCTTCAAAAAAAATCTGTATATGTCAAAGGGATTTTTAGATGAGTTAGTGAGCAATTTACAATGGGACAAACTATGTGAGAGCCGAAGGAGACAGTCTTACCTATTAAAGTGAGTGCATCAAGACAACAGTCTACAGTAATTCAATTAGAGGGATGACTTGTTTTTGTTCTTTCATTTTTCCAGTGCCACTTTTAAAGCCGTTTACTTTTTAAATCTTTGTAGTGCAGAGTTTTGAAAACCTGCAGTTTCAGAAATCCCATCCAAGTGTAAGCAACTGGATTCAGAACTTCCCATTGTTTCTAGGAGATTTTTATCAAAATAGGTCACCTTTTACACCAAACGCTTAACTGATCATTATTTTAGGAAGTGAATAACTGATCATTTTTAGGAAGTGAATAATAGCTTACAAAACCAAGTACCAGTACTTACTGCAGTCTTCTTTCTCGGATTTCCTTCTAGGGATGCCTAAATGTATTGGAGCCTGCAGCGCATGATTTTCCGCACCAAAGGGAAAAACAC
>NW_022900942.1:11404379-11427509 GCF_012274545.1 Fukomys damarensis | reverse complement strand
CCGAACAGCGTCGGAGATCTGAGCTGGGGTCGTATCGCTGCTCCTGGGGGGCTCGCGACGCACGGCCTGCCCCCCGCCCCCACCCCGGTCCCCGCCACTTTTCCCACGAGAAGCCCAGCCCTCGCTTGAAGCGAGTCCGCGAAGATCCACGCCCTGCTGGATTGCCAAGACCCTGGTGGCGCATCTTTAGTCCTGGAGCACACTTCCTTCTCGGAGCGCCGCGGCGCCGCACCTCCTCTACTCGACATCGCAGGGTCCCCCCAGAATAAGACCCCGAGGTGTGTAGGGCCAGGTGCAGGGACAGGAAGAAACCTGAGAGGACCCTGCCCGGGGGCACGCAATGCACCGGTGTTCTCTCGGCTGCCACCAACTCGAGGGCTCCCTGCTCTGGGTGAGGAGGGGTGGGTACCTTGAGCGGGGCACAGTGGTGCTCAGCTGTAATCCCAGAACTCTTAGGAGGCCAAGGCAAGAGGATCGCAATTTCGAGCCCAACCTGGGCAATTTAGCAAGACCTGTCTAAAAAAATGAAAAAATAGAGGGCTGGGAATGTAGCTCAGTGCTAAGGCCTTGAGCCCTAGTACCAGAAGGGGAGTGGGGCATTGTAACTTTCTCGTTCACCCGGACGAGGAAAAATCGGTCACAAATGTGCCCAAATCTGCATTGTATGTGTAAAACCAAGCGGGCAGGGGAGGAGTGTACTTCACTGTTCAAATCCAGGGGTTTACACAAAGTCGGGGGTTGGGGCTTGGAGCTGCACTACTCCCTCCATACACACACACTCACCTGCAACTGCCCCTCCACTCCCCAACTTTACTCCTCCGCGGAATAGGGGGTGCACCTAGGACTGGCGCCCTCCCAGGGCACTATCACAGCTAAAGTGCCCCAGAAAGCGGCCTCGTCCCTCTGGCTAAGACATTCACTCCACAAAAGCGGATTCGGTGCCAGCCCATCCCGATGGCTCTCCCTCCTGCCCTGTGCTCTCATTTCTCAGGATCATCCCTGAGGTTAAGAATAACAAAATTGTTTTCTCTGTTCATCATGCATTCTGCATTTCTCCCTCAGGAACTGGCTTCCTAAGCTTGTGTTTCTAAACTGTCTGGCTCTAAGGTAGAAAGGGAATTGCTACAAGTCAAATTAACGTAAACTCAGCCCTGAGGAACATTTTGGATACACCACAAGTAAGTGTTCCCTCGATGCAGCAGACCCTTGAGATGTGTGTATCCCCGTCAGACACTGTAATGCCTGTGAAGTGGTGACGCACCCAGTAAGAGGCAGCTCCGGTGAACGTTTTCACAGGCTGGCTGTGTGGAAACTATGTTGTCTCACTTCAAAGCAATTGCGGAGCACAGAAAGTAACATGGATGCTTTAGCACCTGTTGTTAAGGGTGCAAAGTCTTTTGCCTTATACAAGAAATTTATTTGATGTAGGATAGGAGGTCAAGAAAAAGAAGGAGAATAAGATAAAGAAGTATGGCCAGTTTAAAACTTTGAAAAAAAAGTCATAATGTATAATGTACCAATTAATGAATTTTTTTAAGAAAACCTTAGAAATAAATATTACTGGAGGGAAAGCAGGACTTGAAATCAAATTTAACATTAGGATTGGCAAGTTAAGTTACTTTTGTGATTTGTTTTATTTATTTATTTTTATTGAGTTTATTGGTACATTCTACATGTAGAGTATAGTTACCATTCATTACTAGGATCCTGTACCTTTACATGCCAGGTCTTGGTTCTCATTTTTTCCCCTTGTCCCTGCCCTCCATCCACCCTCTCCTCCCCTCCCCATTTACAAGTACTTTAATTCCATATTTTCATTTCTCACATTTTTTTCTTTTCCCTTATTCCCCTTCCCCTACCCTTCCCACTTTCCCTACGCCTTTAGCCCTTTTGTTCCTATTTCACATTGTTAACTCAAGATCCATTAGGATCTTGAGTACTATTATAGCTTTTCACACCAGAGAAACTATTCGGTTTACACATGTGTGACTTATTTGTTTCACTTAGGAGTATATCCTCAATATGTATCCATTTTCTTATGAATGACTCTAATTTCTCATTCTTTATGGCTGAATAGTATTCCATTTTATAGAAAACCCACATCTTCTTTATCCAGTTTCCAACTGATGGGCAAATGGGCTGTTTCCAAATTTTAGCTATTACAAACTGTGCCGCTATAAACATAGGTGCGCATATGTCACTGTGATACGATTCTTTCAATTCTTTTGGAAAGATACCCAGCAGAGCTATGGCTGGGTCAAATGGAATCTCTAGTCCCAGCTCTTTGAGGTATCTCCATAATGATTTCCCTAGTAGTTGCACCAGTCTGCACTCCCACCAACAATTGAGAAGGGGTCCTTTCTCCCTGCAACCCCACCAACATTTTTTTTTTGTGATTCCTTGATAGCAACCATTCTTTGAGGGGTGAGGTGGAATCTCAGTGTTGTTTTCATCTGCATCTCTCGAATGACCAGTGATGTGGAACATTTTTTCATATATTTACTTGCTGCTTTTACTTCTTTGTCTGAGAAATGTCTATTCATTTCAAAAGATGTCCATTTTTTAATCAGGTCTTTATATTTGGGGGACTGATTATTATGAGTTCTTTATATATTCTACATAATAGTCCTTTGTCTGAGTAGCAGCTGGTAAAAACTTTTTCCCACATTGTAGGTTGTCTCTTAGTTCTGTTGATGGTTTCTTTTGCAGTGCAGAAGCTTTTTAATAAGATGAGTTCCCACTTGTTGATTCTTTCTGCTAGTTCCCATGCTACTGAAGATTTGTTCATAAAGTCTTTTCCTATGCCAATGTCTTCAAGAGTTCTGCCTAACTTATCTTCCAGCAAGTTAACTGTTTCTGTTTTAATATTTAGATCTTTAATCCACTTGGATTTTAATTTAGTGCATGGTGACAGATAAGGGTCTAGTTTTAATCTTTGGCATGTTGACATCCAGTTTTTCCAACACCATTTACTAAAGAGGCTATCTTTCCTCCAGTGGGGATGATCAGCTCCTTTGTCAAAAATGAGGTAGCTGAGGACATCTGGAGTTGTTTTTGTGTCTTGCAATCTGTCTCACTGATCCTCAGGCCTATTTCTTTGCCAGTACCATGCTGTTTTTATCGCAGTGGCTTTGTAGTATAGTTTAAAATTGGGAATTGTTATACCTGCTGACATGTGTTTGTTGCCTAGGATGGCTTTTGCTATTCTAGGTCTCTTATGGTTCCAAATGAATTTTTTAATTCTTCTTTCTAGTTCTGTGAAGTATAGTGTTGAAATTTCAGTTGGCATTGCATTGAATCTGTATAGCAGTTTTGGTAGTATGGCCATTTTCACTATGTTGATTCTTTCTACCCAGGAGCAGGGGATGTCTTTCCATTTTCTTACATCCTCTTCAATCTCTTTGTTCAGAGTGCTGCAGTTTTCAGTGTAGAGGTCTTTTGCTTCTTTTGTTAGGTTGATTCCTAGATACTTCATTTCTTTGGATGTTATTGTGAAAGGAATTGTTTCCCTTATTTCTCTCTCAGTGAGTCTGTTATTTGTGTACAAGAAGGCTATTTATTTTTGGTTGTTGACTTGTATCCTGCTACTCTGCTAAAAGTGTCAATTAAGTCTAGAAGTCTTTTGGTAGAGTTTTTTGGGTCTTCAATATAGAGTATCACATCATCAGCAAACAATGACAGTTTAAATTTTTCCATTCCTATCTTTATTGCTTTAATTTCTTTCTCTTGTCTAATTGCTATGGCTAATGTTTCCAGAACTATATTGAAGAGGAGTGGTGATAATGGGCATCCTTGTCTTGTTCCTGATTTTAATGTGAAGGTTTTCAGTTTTTGGCCATTTAATATGATGTTGGCTGTTGGTTTTTCACAGACAGCCTTTATTGAGTTGAGATATAGACCATCTATTCCAATTTTTTGCAGGCTTTTCATCATGAATGGGTGTGAATTTTGTCAAATGCTTTTTCTGCATCTATCGAGAGGATATTTTTGTCCTTGACTTTGTTAATATAGTGTATTACATTTATTGATTTAAGTATGTTGAACCATCCTTGCATCCCTGGAATAAATCTGACTTGGTCAGAATGTATGGTCTTCTTGATGATCCTCTGTATTCTGTTTGCTAATATCTTCTTAAGGATTTTTGCATCTATATTCATTAAGGAGATTGGCCGGTAGTTCTCTTTTTTAGTTGTGTCTTTCCATGGTTTGGGGATCAAAGTGATACTTGCTTCCAGGAATGAATTTGGGAGAATTGCTTCTCTTTCAATTTCATTGAAAAGTTTGAAGAGTAAAAGTAGTAGTTCTTCTCTAAATGTATGGTAAAATTCAGCAGTGAATCCCTCAGAACCTGGGCTTTTCTTTGTTACTCAGTTTTTAATTACATTTTCAATTTCACTGATTACAATTTGGGTGTTTAAAATGTTTCTATCTTCTTTGGTAATTCATAAGTATCATAAGTATCTAGAAATCTGTCCATTTCTTCATTTTATTAGAGTACAGGTTCTTTATTAAAAAAATTTAATTTATTGATACATTCTAGGTAGACAGTACAGCTACATTCATTACTGGGATCTTGTCCCTTTACATGCCAGGTCTTGGTTCTCATTTTTTCCCATGCCCCCACCGTCCCTTCACCCTACCCTCCCCCCCTTCAAACACTTTAATTCCATTTTTACATTTTCTCATATTTTTTTCCTTTTCCCTTACTCCCCCTTCCCTATCCTTCTCACTGTCCCTACACCTTTGGTCCTTTTCTTCCTATTTGCTAATTGTCCCATTAGGATCTTGAGTACTATTTTAGTTTTTCACACCAGAGAAACTATTCGGTATTTGCATATCTGTGCCTTATTTATTTCACTTAGAAGTAGAGTACAGGTTCTTAAAGTAGGTATTAATGATCCTCTGAATTTCTCTTGGATCTGTTGTTACTTACCCTTTTTCATTTCTGATTGCATGGATCTGAGCCTTTTCTTTCCTTTTTTTGATAGGTTTTGCTAAGGGTTTATCGATTTTATTTATTCTTTCAAAAAACCAACTCTTCGATTCATTTATTTTTTGTATCGTTTTCTTAGTTTCCATTGCATTGATCTCTGCTCTAATCTTTATAATTTCCTCTCTTGCTCAAGCTTTGGGTTTTTCTTGCTCTTATTTTTCTAGGAGTCTAAGATTAATCATTAGGTTGTTTATTTGAGCTCACTCTGTTTTCCTAGTGTGGACATTCAGTGCTATGAATTTTCCACGTAGAACTGCTTTCATTGTGTCCCACAGATTCCTGTATGTTGTATTGGCATTTTTGTTTATTTGTAAAAACTGTCTGATTTCTTCTTTAATTTTCTCTTTGATCCATTGATTGTTCAGGAGAGTGTTGTTCAATTTCCATGTGCTTGTGAAGTTCCTACGATTTCTTATGCTATTGGTCCCCAGCTTTATTGCACTGTGATCTGATAATATACAGGGAATAACTTCAATTCTTTTGCATTTATTCAAACATGTTCTGTAAGCTAGTATGTGATCTATCTTGGAGAATGACCCATGTGCAGCTGAAAAGAATGTATATTCTGTTTTTGTGGGGTGGAACACTCTATAGACGTCTAATAAGTCCATGCATTCAAAAGCTTGGTTCAGTTCTAGTATTTCATTGTTGATTTTCTGCCTAGATGATCTGTCTATTTGTGATAGTGGAGTATTTAAATCCCCCACTACAATTGTATTAGTGCTTATTTGGTTTTTCATGTTACTTAATATTTGTTTTATATAGTTGTGGGCATTTATATTTGATGCATATATGTTTATGATTGTCATCTCTTCCTCTTGAATTGTTCCCTTTACAAGGATGTAGTGGCCTTCTTTGTCTCTTTTAATCAGTTTTCATTTGAAATTTAGTTTGTCTGCAAATAAGATTGCTACCCCTGCTTTTTTCTGGGCTCCTGTCACAGGGAGAATTGTTTTCCACCCTTTCACTTTCAGTCTATGGGCTTCTTTTTTCACTAGGTGTGTTTCTTGTATACAACATATTGCTGGATTTTGCTTCTTAATCCATTCTGAAAGTCTATTTCTCTTGATTGGTGAATTTAGGCCATTGACATTGATGGTTATAACTGATATGTACTGACTTCTTATTGTCATGTTATTGTCATTTTGTTGACTCTTTTTAATTTTTTGCCCTCTCCTTTTAGTTTCTTGCCTTGACTACTTGATTTGCTCTGTTGGGCCTCATGGTGCTGTGATCTTCATTGTCTTTTTCTAGGATATTGTTTAGAGTTCCTTGTAGTGCTGGTTTGGTGTTCATGAAGGTTCTCAGGTGTTCTTTGGCATGGAAGTATCTTATTTCCCCATCCATCTTGAAAGAGAGTTTTACAGGATGCATCAGTCTAGGTTGGAGGGTGTTTTCTTTTAGTACTTGAAATATCTCATTCCAGGCTCTCCTTCACCTAAGGGTTTGTGTTGAAAAGTCTGCTGTGATTCTGATGAGCTTTCCTTTGTAAGTGATTTGTTTCTTTTCTCTTACTGCTTGAAGGGCTGGGGATTTATCTCAGCAGTTCAGTGCCCTGCCTTGCAAGCACCAGGACCCGAGTTCTAATCCCCAGTACCAAAAAAAAAAAAAAATCCTACTGCTGTAGTATTTTGTTCTTCTGTTGGGTTTCTGGGATCTTGATTATTATATGTCTAGGTGTTGATTTTTTTTTTATCGTGGCTACTTGGAGTCCTATATACCTCACTTATCTGTATGTCAAATTCTTTTGCTCTATTTGGGAAGTTTTCTGTCATTAATTCTGTGAACAGCTTTTTAAAGTCATTTACATTTTCTCCTGCTACTTCTTATGTTATTTTTCTTTGCATCATCTAGGAGTTGTTGGATCAATTTCTCATGATCCCTTACTGTTTTCAAGAGAGCTCTTTTCACAGTTATTGTCTGCTATCCTATTTTCTGAGATTCTATCTTCGCATTCTTTTATTATGTTGTGTAGACTTTCAATAGAGTTTTTAATCTCCTGGATATCTGTTTGAATCTGTTTAATGGATTCCATTTCTCTCCCATGTTGGGCATTCATTGTTTCCATTTCTTTCTTATCCTGGGCCTTCATGGCTTCTATTATGGTCCTGAGCTCATCTATTTTTTTGTCAGTTTCTGTTCTAGAGTCTCGAATCATGACTTTCATCTTGCTCACCATCTCTATGGCTATCTGGGAAATTATTTGTTTTGAATTTTTCTAGAGCCTGATTGATCTGTTTTGTTACTTCCTGTGCTATGGGTTCAGGGTGTGCTGCTGGTTCACTATCAGACGTTTCCTCCTCCTCTGCCCTACTGTTTGCCATTGGTGAACTGGAAGTCTGTCTTTGTGTCTTGCTTAAGTGTTTTCTCATTTTTATTTTTTCAGTTGGGTTGTCCTTGATTCAATCTCTGGGTTATTAAATCTTCCTGATATCATTGCACTTCAGCCCCCGACTCTCTAATGACTCACAGATATTCTCATTTTCACAATATCAGAGAAAACAACTCATCAATTCAATCCCTATCCCTTATCCCAATTGATACAATGAGCAACACAACAGGATCAACCACCTCCTGCAAATTGGCCACTTGTGGTAGTCATCAATCCATCACCCCCAACCATGTGAATTAAATTAAAATAAAAAAGCAGCCAAAAATATGTTTGCAGTGAGCAAACTCCTCAACATAGCATATTTACTATTTAGGATGGGGGCCTAGACCTAGTTAGGATGAGAAGAGTAAACAAGTAAAAGAACTGGAGAAGGTTTCAAGTGGAGCCAGAGGATACAGAATGACCACACAGTCTTTAGGAAACTGTAAAACTCAAAAGGGATATACAGAGTGCAAGTATAAGGACAAGAATATATCCCCTTAACAGTAATAGGGGCTCACTTTCCCTTGAAACTACCGACCCTTGAGTGAGGCTCAATGATAGAAAAAAAAAAGAACATTAATAAAAAAGAAAAAATGATAAATGAAGAAATCTGAGTTAGGGCAGGAGCAGGCACAGAAAGGGAGATGAGAAACAATATGTTGGAGCAAGAGACTGAGTTTGTGAAAAAGGACAGAAAAAAGAATTTACAGAGTGGAATGAGGAGAAGAAAGAAACAGACAACAAAATGACTTTGGAGGGCTTCTTTCAGACTATAGCTCTGCAGCCATGTGCAGAACCAAATCCCCCATCTCAGCTAGCCAAAGGCAGACCCCCACTATGCAAACTGACCTCAGGCCACAAGGACCAATTTGAGCTCCCTGACCTCCTGCAGGGTTGAACTCCAGACAGTTCTATCACAGGTTCCCCTGCAGGATTGAACTCAGGCCCTTGCACTTGCAAGGCAGGCACCAGAACCACTGAGCTAAATCCCCAGCCCTCTCCCCTTCTTTAAAGATGTTCAAATTGGGGAGCTCAGAAAATTACCCTTTATAACCAGCTATGTCTTTGTGGAGTGGGTCCAAGGACTGGCACAATTAGGAGATGGAGGGGAGGTGCACACGCTCAGCAGCGCCCCCTCCTGGTGCTGGAGCAGCCATGGTGATGCCTACCAGAGAGGGCGCGGCTACCTGGACTGGTGGGCTGGGCCCAGGCCAGCGGAGGGAGATGCGATGTCCTATCCGAGCTGCTGGCTGGTGTTGGAAGGGCAGCAATCTGTGATTTTTAAAAATGTGATATAAAACCCACATTTTGGCATTGGCAGAAAAGTATACACAAGAAATGATAATCCTATGACAAAGTGATGCTTTTAACAGTCAGCATTATTTAATAAGAGCAGTTAGTGTACACTCTAAGCTAAAATAAAATTCTTAAACTAAAGAACCCTTGTAGGACTGCCATCCTGTTCTATGATATCATTTGCACTATGCAAATCTAGATTGGGCTGAAGTCCACCAGCACTGACTTCACTAAGCCCTTTGGGGTAGAGGGGACCAAAAGGAACACTTGATCTGGAAGGATATCTTTTTAAATATCTAAGCAGGGGGTCATTATTATCATTATTATTACTATTATTTACATGAACATGTGTTACAGGATAGTTGTACATACTTGGTACTAAAGACCTTTGCTCCTTTTGAGTAAGAGAAAGTAAACAAATAAAAGTTCCTTTACAGTGAAATAGGAATCTTTGGCTTAGCACACAAGGAGAAATTAGTTTGCCTTATCCTACAGGCATCCCATTTGTTGCCACTGGTGCCACAACTCAGTTCCAGGTAATTCAGAGTGACTGACATTCTTCTTGGAGCCCAGGAATGGGGATCAGGATTAAGGGGACTGGCGGAACTGGGTAATAGCTTGGTCTAGTGCCTGCTTCACATCAACTTGATTTGAATAGGCTTTGACTCCTTTGAGAAGCTGTATGAAATCCAAGACCTACTTCCCCTATTCCCTTACCCCAAACTATGAAAATTGACTCGTGATAATAGGAACCATGGACAATGAGCCCTCCAGTCACAATATCAAACTTCAGTCATATAATTTTGCTTAGCCTGGAAGGAAATGTTTTGCTCTGTAAGCCACATTGAGGCAAAAGTCCTGCAGCAGATAAGAGGCACCCTAATAGAGTCTGTTACACTTGGCTTGAGCTTCAGGCACTCACCAGAACTCAACAAAGAATACATCATGTGATTAGAGATGTTTTATTTTAATTATGCATCTCTACCACCACCCTTATGCTGTGTATTCCTTTATTTCTTCCATCCGACTGGAGGAATCTTGCGGGTAGGGCCGTATCCTACTGCCTTCTGTAGTCCCAGTACCTGATACCCAGCCTGCTCAGGAGTCCCTGCAGCAGCAGAAGAATCGAGTGAATCTGTTTACATGTAGAATGATTTTTTTTTCTTCAAGAGACACAATTGCAATGGTATTTTTTAGATTTTATTGCAGAACTTTTTTGGGCAAAAATCTTGGATAATTTTTATTCAGCAGGACTTCCTTGGGATGCAAATCTTAAATGGTCCTTTAACATGAATGAACCCACAATCAGGGCACACTGAAGGACATTTGGAATCATGGCTTGAAGGATGACACTCAGACCCCTGAACAGATTCGGAATGGGGTAGGACAGCAGTTATGACACCCTCTCTGCCTGGGTCCACTCCACACCTGGGCAGACTGCTGTGAAATCCAACCACATTCCAGGCCTGAATGCTCGGATACAGATAGGAAGGACACACATGTTTCCTAGAGTCTCACCCCTCTTTGCCACTGGAGCCAATTCTGGATGCCTCCTCACTGGTGAACATGGGCCCTGACCCTGCCAGGAGTCGTGACAATGTTGTACCTGGAGGGGCCCTGCACAGTCCTGCAGCGTTGTGAAGTAGCCCTCCAGATCCTTCATTCTAAGTGAAATCCACAATTTTAAGGTGTTTTTTTAAAATATGTGTATAGTTACCTATTTAAAAACAAAAAACCCCAAACCACATACTTGAAGAATGTAATACTCAAACTCTCAGTGCTTCCTTATGGTTTCTAATAGAATTTTTATTGTTATTATTATCATTATGATAATGATTATTATTACTATTATTATTATTATTATTGGGAATTTTTGGAAAGGGGTGGGAGGGTCTTTTATTTTTCCTTTGCAATAAAGAAGTGCTGTTTAAAATAGAACAGTATGTGATACAAAGTACATCTTTAAATGTCTGCTGAGAGAGGAGATATAGATACTGGCATTTCTTCTTGGACGATCTGAAAACTCTGAGCACCCTGTGGAATTTTTCATGAGAGTGCTTTTAACACATAAATATTTCTTTCTGATTTCTTAAACAGCAGTTGAGCAATGCAGACACATCCCAGGGTTAGAAATACATTGGAGCACACCCTCCAGGTTCTGAATTCAGCCATTGACAGCTGAACTTACCACACCAGAGCAGAATATCAATGTTTTATTTATAAGCCATTACTAGAAGACATAGTAAAATTTTAGCTTTCTAGACAAATATAGTTACTAATGCTCATTCTGCTACCTTTGCTACCTCTTTATGACCTCATAAAAATATTATTCTCCTAAAAGGACATTGACAACAAGAACTGCCCTTCTAACTGTATAGAACTTGACATATTCATAGTCATTAGATCATAAGTTTGTCAGTGACCCAGCAGTGTAGATTTCATTTCTGTTATTATTTAATGTTAATGAATGGGTGGTTACCTTCTTTTATATAATCTGTTTGTGGGAGCAACAGGGCCAGAAATTCATTCATCCCATTCTTGATTTGGTATTTTAATCCCTATAGCTGTATCAAAATATTCACTCTAAAAGTCATCACGGAAAATACTATTTCACATCATGGCCATTTACTGATATATCTTGCCCCAAGCCAAGAAAATTTCCAGCAGTTACCAGTAGGACCAAACACTTGCAACAGTTTTGGTAGAACAAGATTTTAGTGCCTGCCCAGTTTTGCTGTGGTCTTTTTTGTCCATGGCAACAGTGTCCACCATGTGCAGTGGTAAAAGTATAGGGAGAAAGTGGCCCCCTTGAGAAGGGGAACATGTTTCTGGCCACCAGCATGGTGGAGGGAGGCCACAACTGAAGAATATGAAGGCTGGTCAAACCATCTGTCCTCAGGAATGGGTCATGCTTTAGAAAGACATTTTAACAGCATTGTCTTTGAAGATTTACTGCACCCGATATTTAACTTGCTTTCCTATTAAGTGAGATCAGCCCACAGTTGTCTGGCAATTAGGACCTTTAATGACAGAGCTGCAATTTAGGAGTTTCAGTCCAACTTCTCTCCACTTTGTGGCACTGCCTGACTTCACACAGTGGCAGGGGTCTGCTTAAAGGGAAGAAAAGCACTAATTTTCCATGGAGTTTTCGAGGAGCTGAGTCCAGCTCACTGGAACACACACCTGAGCTCAGGGGTATTCTTTGGCCTTAAAACAGCAGCTATATTGATGAAGGCCTACGAATTGAAAAACTGCAGGCACTTGCTGTTATTTCCTTTACTGTTTTGAAATCATATATCTAGAACCGTGAACTGAAGTCTGCTGGCCTGTTTTTCTTATGACTTTGTTGCTTGTTGAGGTTGGCCAGAAATCTTTGCACAAAATGAATCACTCTGTTTCTTACAGGGCTCAGCTGCGTTAATAAGTCTCTGGGGTTTACTAATCACCCACAGTTACACTTCATTTTTTAGGACTAAACTTTAGGAAATTTATAACCCTCTTTTTTTGGCCTCTTTTCTTATATTTTCATTTCAACTTAACACACAGCTGCTTGCTGGTATTTCCCTCCAGCACAAGGGGAGAAACAGGAGAGTCACCCTGATGTGTTAATTCTTCATATGCTAGGGGGTTTCTTCATGTGAGCACATGTCAAAGATTCATATCAGGCCATTCTCTTCACACAAAAGCACTACACAGGGAAAAAATGTATCATGCTATTTGGCTTTGAAATTCTTGCACAAGCATCCTTAGGAAAAAATGACATCCCAGAATTTGTCATTTCCCATTTGGCCAGTGGCATCCAACTCCTTGCAGGGGGCCATGCTAAGTCATAAAGGAAGTTGAACAAAGACTGAAGGATTCTCCAGCTCTGACTGCTCAGCTACTATGGAACTGGAACTATTTGAGCGGGTCTTTTTCATCGGCAGATGGAAGAGTGTCCTCAACTCTTTGGTGGGCCTAGGATGCTAAAATCAGAAAAGCCTAAATCCTTTGGCGGTAGCTGCTTTGTTAAATGAACATCCTGAGAATACTGAGAGATCTGCAATTAGATTATCTTCACCAAAAGATTAGATGGTTATTAAATGTCAACATATGAAAAGCCATGGTGTCAAATCACCTCTCTCATTCTCACCGCAGTTAATCTCGGTTCACCAAACACTGTTAAAAGATGGTGTTGTCTTTGTTAATCAAACTATTGCTTTATTGCCCAGAATAGTATGTGCTGCTTGCCCCACTCCCCAGAAGGGGTCACTTGGCCTTTCTACACCCAGACATTATTCTCTTGTGCTGCTCAAGCACACCCCTCCTGAAATCCACCAATGATATTATGGAAAAGGTTTGTTTTAGGCTCACAGTTTTTACACGTTTCAGTCCACAGTGATTCCAAGTGGCCTGGAGGAGGAGAGCTTTTTAAAGCAGGCGGGAAGCAGAAACAGGAAGAGAAAGAGGTGGAGAAGGAGATGAACCTTTCTAGGTCACACCCCCAGTGAAATACCTCTTCCAACCAGACCCCACCTCCTAATAGCAAGTCAGCTATAAGCAGCCATAATCCAGTCATCTTCCATAGCCCCACCCATGAACACACGAGGTTCTTGAGGGACATCAAGATATAAAACATAACACCCTGATCCTCCCTTGCTATTGTGGCCCCTGACTTTCCTGCAAGTCCCATCTCCAAGACCACCTGCTCAAGCTCACCTTGACTCCTCTCTCTACCCCAGCACTTTCTACCACTTCCATAATGACACTTACCTAGGGGAGGGGCACATGTGGGGCAAAGCTGGTTTTGCCATTAAACTGCAAACTTCTTAAGATCTAGAGCCACGACCCATCCCCTTGGACTCTACAGCATCCTACCTGCTGCATGGTGTAGGTCTCACATGTCAGGAGGGAGAAGGTCCCCCCTGCCCTTCTTACCCACCAGCCTGGTGACTCAGGTTAGTAGAGTCCCTCCAAAGAATAATTTACCCGATAGATGGTAAGCATGTAGAAGACTATACCCTAAAGATGAAGGGAGTCAAAAGCCACTTCAGGAAAAGTTACTAAAAAATCTGCAAATTCACTGCTTCTGTAGAGTTTCCACAGGTGCTTCAGCCATGAAAATAAAATGGATACAAGGAGCTTTGCCATTTCTCTTAAGGGTTCCTATTCCTAGCCCATCACTAGTTGCCATTGCTACCTAACTACTCTTCTATGATAAGCAAGAAGAGCAGTCACAAGGTGACTTCCTAAATCAGTATGCATTTTGTTAAATTTTCTAAATAATTTTAGTACTGAAACATTCGTAAAGGAGAAAAAAAAAGTCCATAAAGGATAAACTATGAAAGTGGCTCATAAATAAATTAATGATATTATATATTTTTCTGTGTTGGCATTAATTTTTAATGTTAAACCAATGCCAGGAAGAGATATAATTCCCCACTATGAAACATGAATATTTTTATTGCGGCACATAGCATAAAGTTTACCACTTTATCATTTTTAAGTATACAGGGATGTTAGGTACATTCATATGGTGTGCGCACATCACCATCGCCCAGCCCCATAACGTCTCACCTTCCTAAATTGAAGTACCATCCTCACTACACTAACTCCCATTCCCTCCTCACCTGGGCTGTGGCAACTCCTATTCTACTTTATTCTCTATGATTTGACTAATTAAGGTATGTTATAGTTTAGCTCTTAAATGTCCTATGAAGGCCCATGCATTAAAAGCTTACTCTCCAGCCTGAGCTTTGGGGGTGTAAGAAGCAGGCCCTAATGGGAGGTCTTGCAGTCATTGGATGTGTGCCCTGGCAGGGGAGGGTGGGACCCCAGTCTCTCCTTTCATCCCTGGCCATGAGATGAATGGCTTTTGCTCCCAACTACTCTTCCATGATGCAACACCACAGGCCCAAAGCAACGAGGACTGCCAGCCACATCTGAAACCTCCAAAACTGTGAGCCAAAGTAAAAAATTTATCTTTAAATTGATTACAATTAATGTGTTACAAAGCTTTTTATTGCTGAGAAGAACAACTTGAAAGAGGAAGGGTTTACTGGCAGACAGCTTTGGGGCTTTCTACCTGTGGGCATTTGGCTCTATTGTTTCTGGGCTGATGGTGAGGCAGAACATTACAGCAAGGTGTGTGTGGCGGAGTACGGTGGCTCAGTCACAGAGGACAGGAGAGGGAGAAAATGAGAAAGGCATAGGGACAAAGGACCATGCCTCCAGTAATCTATGTCCTTCAACTAGTTCCCACCACCTAAGGAAGGGTTCCACCATCTCTTAACAACAGCATAAGGCAACTAAGTCTTCAGCACATGGCCTTGGAGGGGCATTACAGATTCAAACCAGAACAGTAACACAAAACCAATAAAACATACTTCATGTGAGTGGAAGCGTGCAGTTTCTGTCCTTTTGTAATGGCTTATTTCACTTAGTAAAGTTCTCAAGACTCATCCATGTTGTAGAAAAAAAAATTTTCCAATGATGGATGTCATTATATTGTATACATAAATTTTACCAATAAAATTAATTTTTAAAAATTCATCCATGCTGTAGCATGAATCAGGATTTCTTCCTTTTTGAGACTGAATAATATTCCATTGCATGTAGATATTTCTATTTAGACATTCCTAGGGCCAGGGATTTAGCTCAGTGGTTCGGTGGCCTGCCTCACAAGGCCCCGAGTTCGATCCCTGGTACCAAAAAAAACAAAACAAAACAAAAAAATCTATTTAGACATTCCTTGTATGCTGGACATTTTTATTTAAAAGTCTACTTGTTGGCTATTGTGAATACAGCTGCTATAATATTGGTGTACAAATACCTGATTCTCGGCTACAAAATGTGATTTTTTAATAGTGGAAAATATTAAATGGTAATGAAAGAGATCCTGCCTCTGTGAAAAGAAAACAGATTATCTTTAAAGCATAGGCCATGGCTATTCTGATTGCAACTCACATATAATAGACTTTTTTTTTTAAAGTTTCAAAACAGTATTGTACACGCTAGCCAGACAGAAGGATTACTCAGGAAGAAAATCTCATACAGCACAATGCCAGTCAATGCAAGGAATTTAAAAAAAAGAAAAGTTGCCTTTCATCTGCTCAGGCCATTTAACTAACACCCTGTTTATCTGATGCCCTGGCTGCATGCCTCCCTCCAGCATACCCTGTGTCTCCCTTTCCAGCTTCACTCCAAGTTCTTTTCCTTCTATCGTGTCAGTTTTTTCCTTGTTCATTTGCTGTTTCTGCCAAATGAACTTAGCTTTTTTCTTTAAGAGTATCCAGTTTTAATGAAAAAACTAATTCAGTTGTATATAAGCCTCACCTGCCCCTTTCCATCAGGGTTGTAAGATTGTAAATTCCAAGAAGGCACGGATGGTGCTGCTTTACTTCGAGGGAAAAAAAGGGACCACGCAATCCAAAATCAGATTTTTTTCCCCACAATTTTTAGTGTCTTCAATATTCCTGGCTTCTGACACTTTGAGCAATTCTCAAAGCTCGCTTTTGGTGCTAAGCAATAGACTCTTTTTTATTTTTTTATTTTTTTGGGGGGGTACCGGGGATTGAACTCGGGTCCTTGCGCTTACAAGGCACCCAACCGCTGAGCTAAATCCCCAGCCCTAGACTCTTTTTTTAGATATTACACCATCTAGTCCTGTTTAACATGAGAACTCCAGAATTCATTTCCAAATTATCTCCCTTCCTGGTGCAAGTCAGCCTCAGACTAGAATATCTGTGCGGATGTGGTGGGAGAGGGACACGGCACCCTCTGTTTCCTCTCTTTCCAATTCTTGTATGTCTTTATTTATTTTTCGGGCCTCCGATATAAGTTGTTTAGAAGTAGCAGTAGTGGTAGGCATCCACATATTGTTCAGGCTTTTTTTTCTGTAATTAAATTGAATATGTTATTTGTATTATTGAAGAAAACTTTAAGGAGTTCTTAAAATGTGGGGACTTTA
Organism: Fukomys damarensis; assembly: GCF_012274545.1. Taxonomy (NCBI): domain Eukaryota; kingdom Metazoa; phylum Chordata; class Mammalia; order Rodentia; family Bathyergidae; genus Fukomys; species Fukomys damarensis. Next base: position 11,410,898 of record NW_022900942.1, on the reverse strand, counting down.
AGGAGTTCTAAAGGCCTTGCATTGACTGTCATTTAATGTCACTAAATGACATGACTGTCATTTAAAATGAATAACAGTTGTTCATATAAATGCTGATAATAGCTTCTACTATTTATTTTTAAATTAGAGTACATGCAATTGACTTTTGTGAGGCTGTGGATAGTTGGTGGTAGAGCACTTATCTGATATGTGCAAGAACCTGAATTCCATCCTTAACAACACACACACACACACACACACACAGACTTGTGTATGTATTGCTCTTGAATTATAACACAGTGTAGACTGTGTAACCAACACCACAATCAGGATACAGAATAGATCTGTTTCCCAGAAAACTCCCTCATGCTGCCCTTTTACGTCACACTTCCCCCTCCTTAGAGCTAATCCTTGCTTTATCTGCATCCTGTATGCTTTGCTATATATTTGCTTCAGTTTATCTCCCAGCAGTATTTCCTGCTACTTGGAGTTTGAAAAACTTTATCTATTGATTATCAAAGAGTGTGCTGTTTAATTTCTTTATATTTATGAATTCTCCAAACTTCTTTCACTTATTTGATTTCTTTTAGAGGGGGATAGAAGTGGTATGGAAATTTCTCCCAGGGCCTTCACAACGAGCTACATCTTCAGCCCTATTTGTTTATTTATTTATTGTGAGACAGTCTCACTAAATTGTTCAGATCAACCTCAAACTTGGAATCCTTCGTCTTGGTCTCACAAGTTGCTTGGATTGCAGTCGCATCCCATCACACTTGGCTCATTTATTGATTTCTAAATTTGCTCCATTTTAGTCATAAAGTATGCTTTATAAAATTTCAGTAATTTTAAATTCACTGAGGGGCCAAAGATGTACCTCAGCAATGATGCGCCTGCCTAGCAAGTGCAAGGTCCTGAGTTTGATTACTGGTACTGGAAGAAAAAAAAGAAAAAAAATTCCCTGAGGCTTAATTTATGGCCAAATATGAAGGAGTATATCCTGGAGTATGAACTTGAGGAAAATGTATATTCTTCTGTTAGTGGCTGGAGTCTCAGTGTCTGTGAGGTCTTGTGGTTTATGATGCTCAAGTCTTCTCTTTCCTGTAGATCTTCTATCTAGTCCTGTCTATTATTGAATATAGCTAATGTTTCCAGCTGTTACTGAATTGTCTATTTCTCCCTTCAATTATGTCAAGCTTTGCTTCATGGTTATTCGGGCTCAGCTGTTAGATACACATATGTTCACAGTTACATCTTTGTGATGATTTATGCTCTTATCATTATAACATGTCATTTTTTGTCCCCAGTAACAACTTGGTTATAGAGTCTTTTTTGTTTAGTATTAATATAGTCAGTATGTCTCTCTTTCTGGAATGGTTTGCATGGTACATATGTTCTATCCTTTTATTTTCCACCTCTTTTTTTGTTTGAGTCTCAAGTGTATGTCTTATAGACATATTGTAGATAGGTTAAGTTAATTAGATTATCTGGTAGGCAGTTAGACCAGGCCAGCCCTGGAGGAGCCAACATGGAGGTCAATGGAGACACATTCACTGAAGTCCAGCTTTGTAAAACAATAGAAACTATGACACCCATGTGCTTCTCCTAGGGATGAATAGCAGTGATTGTTATTCTAAATAGCTATCAATCACCTCAATGACGGACCAACACCTTCTGGGAAAATTCCCTGACCCACCCCTTCCTGAAAATCCTTGCACATTCCTTGTGCACTTGCTATGTTTGCTATGGGACTTGCTTCCCCATTTGATCCCTATTTAATCAATATTATCTAAGTGACTATACTTGTTATAATCTTATTGGCTGACCATAGTATTGTCCCTCCTCATGTCCACTTTTTGATTTTCCATTGGGTCAATACCACCTAAGTGACTGTACTTGTAATTTTACTAGTTGACTGTAGCTTTATCCCACCTTGAACCTTCTCAATGTGTGGCTTTGTTTCATAAAAACAAAACAAAAAAACTCGGGGAAACAGGGTCCCTGGGCAAGCCACTTTCCAATTCTCCTTCTGTCCCTCTGAGACAGAAGCTATCTTTCTCTCAATAAATTTTTCCTACTCTTAACCTCTGTTGTTCCTAGAATTCATTATTTGATTTTAGAAAACATGAACTCATGTATCAAATATCTAGCAGGTTTGGGAGTTGCATCTCTTCCTCCTATATCAGATACATGTTATAGTTGTGTTATATTTATTCATCCATTATGCCAATCTCTGACTTTTGATAGAGTGCGTGGTTCACTTAAATTTAATGTAATTACTGACAGAGTAGGGTTTATATATCTGCCATTTAACTTGTTTTCTGTATGCACACAGGCTTCTTTATTTTCTTTTGCTTTATTACTGCCATCTTTTGTGTTAAATAGGTATTTTTTTAGTGTACTGTGAGAGACTGCTTGGGCCTGCACAAGATGGCTGCCCTCAACCTTAGCCTTTGCCTTGGTGGAAAAATCCCACTAGACTACATACGTGACCTTTGGCAGGTTTAGCCCCTGGGCAAACAGGAAATCTTACAGAAAAAATAGCCCTTTGTGCTAACCACAGGGTCACGGGATCTGGAGCAGGAAGCAGGTGGTATTTCCCTGTCCTACTTGCCCCTAGGGATTGTGAAGTTAAAGATTGCATAGGGTTAATTGTTGATGTACGCCTTCCCACTTACCCCTCCCCACATTTGGTAAAATACTGATTGCTGTATGGTTAAATGTTTGAGTGACTCATGTGATTGATTTGTTTGAACTGTCCAATAAGCTTGCTGAACCTTCCCCCTGGGATAACAGTATATAATCGTTTTGCTGAGCCAATAAAGCGCCTTTGATCAGAAACCAGACTTGGGCCGTGTACTCTAACTTCTTAAAGATTTCCTCCACAGACATTCAAGATCGGATCGGCCTCTGATGACCCACGAATAAGAGGCGGCTCTCACCTCCTATTCCCCGCGGGACGGGGTCCCCCCAGAGAGCCGCAGTGTACCACTTTAATTTCCTTGCTGTTTCTCTCCCCCCTCCATGTGTGTTTGTGGGTGTATGTAGGGGTGTATTTTTAAAGCTATTTTCTTAATGGGTGTTCTGAGGATGACAATTAACATCTTAACACCATCAATGTTTTATTAATACTACCTTGATTTCAATTATATATTTTAAAATCTTTGCTTTAATACCTCGACTCTCTTCCCTTCTTTTGTGTTATTATCATACAAATTATATCTTTATACCCTGTATTCCTAGAGACAAAGCTTTATAAGTACCATAGGCCCTCAATTTACAACTGGCCTTGACATATGAACAACTTGGACTAATCAGGCTAGTGGAAATTTCATCTGCCTTGCAAACCAAAAAATCAATCCTACCTGGCTTTTGTGTTCATGAATTTAGATGCCTCTGGTGTTCTTCATTTCTTCATGTCCTCTTGAGTGACTGTCTGGTGTCCTTTTCGTTTCCATCTGTAGAACTCTCTAGCATTCATGTAAGGTAGGTCTACTACTAGTCATAACTACATACTCGCCATACTTTTATTATTTGCCTGGCCTATTCTTTATTTTTCTTTCACTTTTGAGGTATAGCTTTGACAGATGGAGAATTCTAGGTCTGCAGTTCTACAGTGTTTTCCTTTCAGAATTTTAAATATGTCATCCCACTGTTTTCTCCCTTTTTGGTTTTTGAAAAGAAATTGGCCGTTAATCGTATTGACAGTGACTTGTCCGTGACAAGTGGCTTCTGTCTTGCTGCCTTCAGAATCATACTTTTGTCTTCCAACAGTGCAACCATGATACATCTAGTTGTGAGTTTCGGAGCTTCTGAGTTGAAGTATGTTGAGCTTCTTAGATGTGTAAATTTAATATCTTCACCAAATTTGAGAAATGTTGTTTCTTCAAGTATTCTTTTTACCTCTTTTTCTCTCTCCTCCTTTTGCCTCTCCCATTGTGAATATGTTAGTGAGTTTGCTAGAGTACTATGGGTCCCAGAGGCTATTTTCCTTTTTCTTAATTCTCTTTCATTTCTGTCCCTCAGACTGGATAACAGTGACAGACAAAGGGTGGTTGAAAAGTACAGTAAATGTTTAAATTGAAAAAATGTATTACAGTAAGACATTGCCATTAACCCCTCTCAAAATACTCCCTTCGAACACCCTTAACCCATTGTTCTTGCCACTTTCCTAAGCAGTGCTGAAAGCTCCCTTTGGTGAGTTTCTTTTTCAATCAGGTGTGATCAAAAATACAGTGAATGCCGCTAAGTGCTGTCCAATGGAAAGACAGCCTTGTGATAAAACATTACAATGGGTCCCACCGATGTTATCCACTGGATCTGACACCATGTCACTTCCTCCTCAAAGTAAAAATGACTGTGAAAGGTAAACATCTTGAATCAATTCAGGGCATCAAAGCAGCTAAAGATACCCTTGGAAAAGGACTTCCAAAGCAAGGGGGGATGTTTCGAGAGGGAATTAACAGCAATCATCTTTCACTGTAGCAAATTTTAAAAATGTAAACATTCACTATATTTTTAGATCATACCCCATATATTCAAGCTTGCTGATACTTCCTTCTAGTTCAAACACAATGCTGAGCTGCCGTAGTGAAATTTTAATTTCAGTTATTGAATTTTCCAACTTCAGAGTTTCTATTTGGTGCTTTTTATAATTTTGATTTCTTTATTGATATTCTCTGCTTGGTCAGATATTCTCACACTTTCCTTAATTTTTAGAGATGGTTCCCTGAAGTTCTTTGAACATAAGTACAGCAGCTGATTTACAGCCTAATAAGCTCAACATCTAGGCTTCCTCAGACATCCCCCAACCACTGTTTCTTTACATATTTTTCATCCTTTATTTTTGAAAGCAAGACACTTTAATGTAATGTGCCAGATCTGGAAATTACTTTCCTCTTCCCTTTCCAATGTTAATTGTTCATTCTGTTGTTGCTATTTGTTTGGCTAATGAATTTTTAGGGCTAATCCTGCGACGTTTATATTCTTACTTGTGTATGACCAATGCTGGGTCTTGTTCATTTGCTGCTGTGCAGAGCCTCAAGGTCAGATAGAGCCTGGCATAGGTGTGTGGCCTTCTTAGCTCCCAGAAGTACTTTGGAGCTTTTCACAGTCCCTTCTTGTCACCATATGCAGTGACTTTTTTTCTTTAATTTTTGTTTGTTTGTTTGTTTGTTTGGCCTCAGTGTCAATTCAGGTAGAGGCAATGTTAAAAGATTGGAGATAGGGCTACTCACAGAGTATGGTTCTGATTAGGTCAAACAGAGATAAGTTGGGTCAAGTAGGCAAATGAAGTTTCTCCAGGGAGCATCCAGTAGGGCACATATGTAGGCCCAGTTTTCTGGGGACAGGACCTTTTGTGAAGCACCAAACCATTTTGTCCTTCAAATGGCTGCCAGGCTGAGCTGTTTCAAAGCTACTGTAGATCAAGGGGGAGCACTGTAAGAATAAGTCAGGTTAAAATACCACAAAGTTCACTGCTCATATGATATTTAGCTTTTTTTTTTTAAACAAGTGTTTTCTAGGATTGTTGCAGGCTTTGGTTATATTCAGGAGTTCTGAAAATGTTAACTTTGACATTTTTTTGGCCAGTGTTCTGATTGTTTTTATAGAAGGGTGGGTTTCTGCTCTGTCTTTCTAAAATGTTTCCCCTTTTAGCAATTTATGCCCTCTCTCCTACAACATCAATTTATTCTGTTACTGTCACTCCCACTGAAATACAAGAATACTCTTATTCCTCCCTGTTCTAAACAACAGCAACGCAAACTCTCTGTTTCCATCTTCTGCCTAGCCTCTCTCCTTTCATGTCCAGCAAAACTCCTTAAGAATACTCTCAGTGGAGTGAAGGGAGGGCAGGGACAAGGGGAAAGAATGAGAACCAAGACCACCTGTCATGTAAAGGTACAAGATCCCAGTGATGAATGTAACTGTACTGTATACCTAAAATGTACCAATAAACTCAATAAAAGAAAAAAAAAAAGAAGAAGAAGAGTACTCTCAGGGGTGTCTCTCGAACCCATTCCAAGCCCACTTCTGGCTATGCTCCACCATTGCACCAGTGCTGGTCTTGTCACAGTTACCAGGTATGTCCACCTTGCTTTACTCAGTGGCCATTTCTTGATCCATATTTGTCTGACTGAGAACCAGCATTAGACCACATTGATCACTCTTTCTGCCTGGAAGCTTTCTTTCATCCAGGACACAATCTAATCCAGTTTCTGCCCTTCCTTCTTGCTTCATCTTATTCCTTAGTTTGCTCTCAGCTCTAGGGCCCCTAAATGTTGCAGTGCCCAGGGCTCAATCCCTGAACTTCCCTTTTCTACTTACACTCACTCCCTGGTGGTTTCATCCATCTCATGGCTTTTTTGTTTGTTTCTTTGTTTTTTGAGACAGGGTCTCATTATGTAGTTGAGACTGACCTAGAACTCACTATGTAGCCCAGGCTGATCTCGAACTCATAGCGATCCTCCTGCCTCAGCCTCCCAAGTGCTGGGATTACAGGCATGCACCACCATGCCCAGCCAAGGTAATTTTTTTTTTTTT
>NW_022900942.1:11388802-11404169 GCF_012274545.1 Fukomys damarensis | reverse complement strand
ATCAGGGCAGGTTCCTGTGCTAACTTTTAAATGGGCACTTGGATCCCTCTGATTCACCTCATCAAGCCTTGGGTTTTCCTGTGCAGACATGGGTACATTCATTTCTTTTTTTTGTTGTTTTTTGTTTTTTGTTTTTTTGAGACAGGGTCTCACTATGTAGTTGAGGCTGACCTGGAACTTACTATGTAGCCTAGGCTGGTCTTGAACTCATAGCGATCCCTGCCTCAGCCTCCCAAGTGCTGGGATTACAGGCATGCACCACCATGCCCAGCCAAGGTAATTTTTTTTTTTTTTGCTTTTTTTGGTACCGGGGATCAAACTCAGGTCCTTGCACTTTCAAGGTAGGCAGCACAACCACTGAGTTAAATCCCCAACTTCCATCTCATGACTTTATTCCTCCTGTTGCTGAAGACTTAGCAAATTTGTATCTCCAGGAGCTCCCAGCCTGTTTAACCTGCTTTAATAGAAGAGCTAATAAACGTCTTAGACCTCACCGTTCAGAACTGAGGTTCTGATACTTCCTAGCTCCCTCTGTATTACCTCAAAACTTATTTAACAACTTTCTTTGTGTCAGTGCTCAAGCTAAAGTCTTTGAATCATCTTTCACTTCTTTGTCTCTCTCTTTTTAAAATTCTGTGTTTTTAATTTGTGCATATCTGCAATAAATGTTTACATGCATCTTAGGGAATAAACATATACTTAATATCTCTTAGTTCTTTTTATTCCCTTGTCCTGTCTAAATCTCTTTACCATTTTTTGCAAAATATCTCTCTATTGCCTATTATCTTTTATTGTGCTCTTTAATTTACATGTATATTGAGTTTCTCATATAAGATACACTATATGATATTTCAGCTTGTGTCTCTGATTTCTTTCACTTAACATTATGGTCTCAAGGTGCATCCATTTTCCCTCAAATGACTCAAGTTTATTCTTCTTTATTTCAGAGTAGTACTCCATAGTATATAAATGCCACATTTTCTTTATCCATTCATCTGTTGGTGGACACATAGGCTGCTTCCAAGATTTTGCAATAATGAATTGTGCTCCTATAAACATAGGTATGCATATATCACTGTGGTAATGTGTCTTTAACTCTTTTGGAAAGATACCTACAGTAGGTCAAATGGAATTTCCAGTTTTAGTTTTTTTTGAGAAATAGCCATACTCTTTTCCAGAGTGGTTATATCAATTTTCATTTCCACCAGTAATGGAAAAGGGCTACTTTTGGCCCCACAACATTGCCAGCATTTGTTAATGTTTGATTTTTTTTTTATGATAGCCATTCTATCTGGAGTAAGATGGAATCTCAGTGTTGTTTCAGATTGCATTTCTCAGATGGTCTGAGATGTTGAGCATTTTTTTCATGTATTTATTGGCCATTTGTACTTTTTCAGAGAAGTGTCTATGTGGTTCAGTTGCTCATTTTTCAATTAGGTCTTTTATGTGGGGAAGTCTGATATTTTTGAGTTCTTTGTAAATTCTAGATTTTAGTCCTGTGTCAAAACAGTAGCCAGGAAAACATTTTCCCATTATGTAGGCTGTCTTTTCAGTTTATTGATTGTTTCCTTTGCTGTGCCTTTTTTTGTTGTTTGTTTTCATTTTTGTTTTTGTTTTTGGTACCGGGGATCAAACTCAGGTCCTTGTGCTTGCAAGGCAGGCACCGGAACCACTGAACTAAATCCCTGGCCCTTTGTGCCTTTTAATTTGATATCATCATATTTGTTGATTTTGATGTTATTGTGCAATTAGGATTCTATTTAGAAAATTGTTTCTTACACTTTTGTATTCAAGAATTTTACCTATTTTATCTTCTGGTAGGTTAAATGTTTCAGTTTTAATATTTATGTCTTTGATCCATTTTGATTTTATTTTAGTGTATGGTGATAAATATGGGTCTAGATTTGTAACCAGTTTTCCCAGTATTATTTCTTAAGAGACGAGCTTTCCTCTAGCATTTGTTTTGGTCCCTTTGTGAAAAATCAGATGACTTAATGTTGCTGGAATTGTCTTCATCTTCTATTCTTTTCCATTGATTTGTTTTTGTACCAGTACCATTCTGTTCTTAATCACAGTAGCTGTGTAAAATAACTCAAAATCCGAATTATGATGCCTTGTGTTTTTGTTGCTCAGGATTGTTTTTTGTGATTTTTTATTCTCTTTTGGGTTCATGTGAATTTTAGCATAGTTTTTTTCTAGTTCTGTGAGGAACACTTTTGAAAAAAAGACAGTACAGACTTGTGTAATTTCAAAGTATATGGAGGGCCAGGAGGTCAGTGCCTCAGAGTTGGCAAAGACAAAGACTCTCCAAGCTAGCCATCATTTATTGGGTACACACAATAATTGGAGAGAGCATCAGGTGACCTAGGGGGCAGTGGTAATCCTATGGCAATGAGGAGCTGATAATTCTTTGAGAAGGACCAGACTGAGGAGAGCAGGTAGAGAACATTCTAACAGTAGTGGATGGGATGACTTAAGTTTGACAAGGAATTAGTCCCTCCCCAGGTGAACCTTTCTTTCTCTTTTGTTTAACTACTGGGTTCTCAAAGGACTAGTATCTTCCCAGCTGATGTAATCTTGCCAGTGAGCACAGCACAAGGAACCACTGAGGCCTCAGCTGTGACTGGAGGCAAAATGGAGTTATGTTTCAAGCATGCCACAGCTGGCTCGGGGGCAAGGTACATTGAGCCTCGGACAACTATAGTCATACCTTAATTATGAAATGATTTTCCCAAAAATGTATATAGAAATGCTCCCGACAGTCATGATGTATGATCTTTTTATAATTTGTTACATTCTACTTGCCAGCATCTCATTGAGAATTTTGTGTCTCTGATTATTGAGATTGGCCTGCTGTGTTTTGGGGATGTGTGTGTGTGTTTTGATTTTTTGTTTTTTTTTTTTAGTTGGGTCCTTGTCTGGTTTTAGAATCAGGGTCTTCCAGGAACAATTTCAGGAGTACTTACTCCCTTTTGGTTTCATTAGAGTTTAAGGAGTACTGATATTAGATTGGCCCTGAAGTTCTTGTTCTTGTATTTATAGAATTCAGTGGTGAATCCTGGGCTTTTCTTAGTTGTGGTGGGTTTTTTTTGTTTTTCCACTGCCTCAATTTCACTGACTTTTTCTGTGTGTGTGTGTGTGCGCACACGTGCTTGCGCGTGCACCAGGGATTAAACTCAGGACCTTGCACTTGTGAGGCAGTCATGTAGCCACTCATCTAATCCCCAGCCCAATTTCATTGATTTTTATTGGATTGATCAAAGATGTTATGTCGTCTCAGTTCAGTTTTGGTAATTCATATGTCTAGAAATCTGTCCATTTCTTCAATTCTCCAATTTGTTGGCATACAAGTTTTCATAATAGTTATTAATGATCTTCTGAATTTTGGTGGTGCCATGTGATTTCACTGTTTCCATTTGTAATTGTACTGATTTGAGTCTTTCCTTTCCTTATTTTGGTAAGTTTGACTAAAGGATTGTCTATTTTGTTTATTCTTTTTGAATAACCAGCTCTTCAATGCAATGATTCTTGTGTTGGTTTTTAGTCTCCAATTTATTAATTTATGCTCTGATCTTTATGATTTCCTTCCTTGTACCAAGTTTGGATTTTAACTGTTCTGGTTTCTCTAGGAATCTGAGGTGCAATATTAGTTTATTAATTTTAGCTTGCCCAGCTTTTCTAATTCACAACAATAAATTTCCCTTTAGGACTGTTTCCTTTGCTTTTTATAGGTGCTGGTATGCTGTACTGGCATCATTTGATTCTAGGAACAATTTAATTTCTTTCTTGATTTCTTCTATAACCATTGAGTATTCAGGTGTAAGCTATTTAATATCCAGGTATTCTTAAAATGTCCATTGTCTCATTTGTAATTGATTTTTAATTTCAGTGCACTATGATCTGATAGTATACATAGGACAATTTTGATACTTTTGTATTTATTTAAACAAGCTTTGTAACCTAGTAGGTGTCTATTTTGGAGAGAGTTCCATGTGCTACTGAGAAGAATGTGTATTCTGTTGTAGTAGGGCAGAGCACTGTGTAGCTAGTACTATGTTCATTTATTCAAGGATGTGGTTCAGCTCTGATACTTCTTTGCTGATTTTTTTGTCGGGTTGATCTATTTGGGAAGAAGATGTGGTATAGTTTGCCTGACATTTGGTTTTCTGTCAACTTCTTTCATTGACCTCCCACTCCTACTTCCTTCACTTCAAGGTAAATCCTGCACTTGTCTCTGTGCCCTCCCCATAGGAACTTTCTACCCAGGATATCACCAGGAACCTTTTGCCCCAAGACTCTGTTCCTTTGCCCTCAGACCTTTAGGTGTCTCTAGTCCCTATCTCAATAGCTCTGCTTTCTAAACTGCAGAACTTGGTTCAGTCCACAGACGCAGCAGATGGCCTCCTTTGCCCGTGCAGTACAGTAGACAATAGGCAGGATTCACACTGTTTGGGATCTTTTCAGTTTGGGGGGAAACAATAAAAAGCACTCACTTGCAGCCCAGCTCAGTTGACTCTATCCCACCACCCTGTGTCTCTAGGGATGCAATTCACAGGTCCCTGACAGTGAGCTCGGCCCTGCCCACTGTTCACAATATTCAGTCCTCTCTGCCTTGGGCAGTGGGCTTCCTCTGTTGACACTAAGCAGTGGGAATGTGTAGGATGCCACAGGAACACAGTGTATCCTTCCCCCACCACCACCGTGTTTGGGAGGATAATAGGAGGGGAGGGATTGTCTGGTGACTCTCTTGTTTGTTGTTCCTTTCTCTGGTTATAGTCCATGACTTTCCTGGAGGCCTAGTTGCAGTTAACATGCTAGGTTTCCTCTTCCAGGTGGGAGGGAGAGCAAATAGGAAGTCTACCCCAGTAGTCTGGCCTCTGTACCACAATCTCTTTCCCTTAGGCTGTTAGAATCAAATAATGATACATACACAGGTAAAGGGTTTGCAAGGAGCTGTGGAGCAGCTGCAGCCCTGATTCCATTTTTTAAAATCCCAGATATCTGGTTCAAAGTGGACGGTTTATCTTTCAGGTTAATGTTCTGTATTTAGGTGTGCCTCCTCCATTTCAGAATACCTGCATTATCAGTATCTGTCTCCAAGCTTCTCCAGTGCACTTCCTTCTCTAATCAGCCGTGTTGGAATTTTCTGACTTCTTTCTCTTATTCCCAAGCCCAATCCATCACCCAATTCTATTGGCTCTACTCTCTATATACTCAGGATTCAGTCACTTTTTATCAACTCACTGTCACCTTGCTGCATTTTCAGAGCATTCTGTTGAGACTGCAAGACTACAAGAAGAGTGACATGTACATTCTGTCATGCATGTAAAACAAGACAGTTATTATCAAAAGAAGGAAAGGAAGACTATTTTCTATTAATGCTAGCTAAGTCCCTCCAGTGGTCGTTCAGGATAATGCAAGACAGGTCTTCAATTTCCTGGGACATAATTTCCGCCACTGCCTCATACTTTGCGTGAGGCTGAACTACAACTGCTCCCTCCAAAGATGTTCATTTCCTAATCTCCAGAACCTGTGGATATGTTGCCTTATATGACAAAGGGAACTTTTCAGGTGTTGAGATGTGAGGTTCTGGATTATCTAAGTGAACCCAGTGAGATCACAAGATTCCTCGTAAAAGGTAAGCAAAAGGGCCAACATCAGAAAAAGGAGATATAATGATGGAGACAGAGGTTGGAGTGATGCCCTTTGAAGATGGATAAAGTATCCATGGGTCAAGAGACACAGGAAGACTTTAGGAGCTGCAGTAGGCAGGAAACAGCTAATCCCTGAGTTTCCAGAAGGAACCAGCCCTGCTGACACCCAGTAGGAAACAAATGTCTTACAGAGAAGTAAAATGTTCAGGGTTCCCCAGGAGCATTTGACAACTGAACCCCATCTATTTGATAAAATCTTTAATTGAGACCTTGTCTTCAGTTGTATTGAGGGAATTGTTCAATCCACCAAGGGGAAGTTTGTATTACTATTTCTGCCTTAGGTCAGACTGCTGCAACAGAATACTAAAGGCTGGATTATTCAAACAATAAATATTTCTCACAGTTTGAGAGGCTGAAGTTCTGCGAATAGGGGGTTAACATGGGCAGATTCCACTGCGGGATCCCTTCCTGCTATCAGACTGCTACCTTCTTTCACCTTCTCATATCCTTGCCTGGTGGAGAGATCTATTTTCTTTATCCTATTATAAAAGCAATGATGTTAGTCACAAGACTCCACCTGCCCACACACCCTAACTCCTAGTACTATCACACTGGGGATTTAGGCTTCACTGTATGAATTTTATGGGGTGGATGCAAACGTTCAGATCTCAGCAGTTACCGTTTTCCAAGTCTTAGTAGACCATGTACAAAGGAAGGACACAGTTCCTCTCTGCGCATACCTTATAGCAACATAACTCCTCAGTCTGCTTGATGCAGTCAATGTGCCCTTCATCTGGGTTTCTCATGATTTCCCTGTGTCTCCAAGGAGGTATCCCAGAGCTTCACTCTGATTTCACACTGGCTTCAGTACCTGGGACACCAGTACTTCCGAAGCTAAGTCCTGAGCTCCAGAGTGCTGCTAGCCTTGGCAGGAGAGTAGCCTCCTCACCTGATAGTGGTCCCAAGAAGCTGTGATGGAGGGGAAGAAATGCCCATCTGTCCCCTGACCCCAGCTTCTTTACAGACACCACCTCCCAATGACCCACCGCACTAGGAAGGCAAACTTTTTATTCTTTCAGTGGTCCTCAACTTACCTGGCCCAGAAGCACCTGGGGGCTTTGAGAGTCCTGACACTCTGGCTGCACCCCTGGCCTGTTAACTGGAACTTCCGGGTAAGTTATGGGAGACAAAAATTCTTTTATGCTTCCCAAGGGATTTTCCCTGGCTGAGATAGTCCTCAAAGATAATACAGGGCCCAGATCATAAGTAGTAGTGGAACTGCTGATACAATTTCTTAAATTTATTTTGTGTCACATTAGGTACACTATGAAACTAAGTTGGATTTAAAAACTGGACAACATGACTTAACTGAGGAAGAGCTTCCAGGAAGAAGTCCACACAACATCTAGATGGCAAGTCCAGCAGCAGCTGTACCTACGGTGATGGACGACAGCTTCCCTGTGTGCAGTTTCACATCCTTAGGCAGCCCAGGGCTGCATCTAGATTTGTGGGACCTCAAGGGCTTGCAATAGAAGAGCTCTTTGTTTTAAAAGGAGCATAAAATTATAAATTTTTAAATCGGGCACAGAAGTAAATGTTTGTTTAGAAGGGGCCTGTAGAAGGGGAACCTTAAATCTTAAATTTCACGACAAATTACTTTTCCAATGAGACACAAAAATCTATAGGCTAGGGCTGGGGATGTAGCTCAGTGGCACAAACATCCATGTTAAGCCATTGATGCTGCCTGATTTCTGGATCCCTAACATCATGCCCTTCAATGCCCTCAGAAAGTATCTCCGTGCTAAACAGCCACTGGATTCTAGAAAGCAGATGGTAAAAGGCTCTGCATTCGGCATTGTCTGTACATGTGTCTCTTCACAGGACTCCACAGCCCTGTACCACACACAGTGAAAATGCTCTGCTCAACTAACTTGTCACATAAAATTCCAATAGAGTCAAAGGACTGGAAAACGCCACCTCTGGCATCTTTCTTTCTTACTTTTGGGCTCACAGATATCATACTAAAGTGGACAGACATTCTTATGAGGACAAGAGACTTGTATTTTCAGCCCTTCATCCATGATCTGTTACCCATTAAAGGGCAGATGTATCTTTTTCCCTATCCTCTTCATTAACATTGTGTGGGATGTACCTTTCAGTATCCCCCTGCTCTAGTTATAATGACCAGGCCTACCGAATGAGAGCTTATTAGGAATAAAGGATTCTGTGGATATAATTAGGTAAAATGAGGTCATAATGAATTAGGATAAAACCTAAATTCAATGACTGGTGTCTTTTGAAGAAGGAAAGAGAGTTGGGTATGGTAATGTACACCTATAATTTCAGCTACTTAGGAGGTGGAGGCAAGGAGATCACAAGTTCAAGTCCAAACTGGACAACTTGGTGAAATCTTGTCTCAAAATTAAAGGGCTGTGAATGTAGCTAAATGGTGGCAGACCCTTGGGTTCAATTTCCTATACCACTGGAGAAGGAGGAAGAGGGGAAGGAGAGCAAGGAGAGGGAAAGGAGGGAGGGAGGAGAAAAAGAAGGACGCACAGAGACAGGCATGTGAAGGAAGCAGCAGCAGTGGGAGGGATACAGCTATAGGCCAAGAATTGCTGGGAGCCACCAGAAATCAGAAGGGCTGAGGAAGGCTTCTCCCCTCGATTCAGAGGGAACATGACCCTGCTGATGCCTTAATTTCAGACTTCTCACCTCAGAACTAGGAGACTATACATCTTTCTTGTTTATACGCCACCAGGTGTGTGGTAATCTGGCATGGCTGTTCTAGAAATCTAAAATACAGTTCTCACAGTAAATACTTTGAGAATACAATAGGCCAATTACAGGGTACTAAGAGAAAAAACTCTCAATTTAATATTGATGCCTGAGTTTTTTGATGCAGCCTGTATTTCTTAATATAAAAGTTAGACCTAAAAGCAGATGGGTCCAGGAAAGCTAATACATTGGTTTGACTTAGAGTAACTATAAATACTGCTTCTGAGACAATCACCATTTTGAAAATCTTCCTTGAACCACCGACAGTGCCAAATATGCACCACATAACCCAAACTTGCTGTGTGCATTTGGTTATTTTGCTATGCCCCAAAAAGAAACTGCAATCTCCATGCGTGGTAAATATAGAGTACATAGAACTTGGGTTGTGTGTTCGGCCTTCTTTCTTGGTTTCTTCTGTTCCTCTAGCTTTGTATAGATTACTATCATCTAGAACACATAAAACTTTTGATAGCTATGAGAACATCAGATGGTTTCAGTTTCCCTTTTCTTATCAAGGGCATTAAAGCTATTTATATACTGAAACAAGATAGTCTCTCTCTCTCTCTCTCTCTCTCTCTCTCTCTCTCTCTCTCTCTCTCTCTGTCTCTCTCTGTCTCTCTCTGTCTCTCTCTGTCTCTCTCTGTCTCTCTCTGTCTCTCTCTGTCTCTCTCTGTCTCTCTCTGTCTCTCTCTGTCTCTCTCTGTCTCTCTCTGTCTCTCTCTGTCTCTCTCTGTCTCTCTCTGTCTCTCTCTGTCTCTCTCTGTCTCTCTCTGTCTCTCTCTGTCTCTCTCTGTCTCTCTCTGTCTCTCTCTGTCTCTCTCTGTCTCTCTCTGTCTCTCTCTGTCTCTCTCTGTCTCTCTCTCTCCCTCCCTCCCTGCCTTCCTCCCTCCCTCCCTCCCCCATGAAAAACAAGCTGGGAAAATAGTTTCAAGATGCCAATAAAAGGAATACAAATGATGGATTGTTTAAAGCCCCTAATATACTCTTCTCTTTTCAAATAAAAAAATGAACAGTAACTGGAGAGTTAGTCAATTGAAAAAGGAAAATTGAACCCCTCATCTCCTACCTGTTCTTACTTGCATAATAAATTGCCCTGGCTTAGAAATAAGTGAAACTATAAAAAATCATGGACTACTAACTACCACATGTGAGTGTCATTTTGGCAGAAACCTGGTGTAAGCTTTGGCTATGGAGTGTAATTTTTGGTGAGCACACATAATTCTAATATGTTTAATTCCCTGTGTCTTAAATCTGAAGTAAGCTGCAACAAGGGTTGTATGTTTATAATTAAGCTCACCATTTGGTTCCTTTTGGCATAATCTTTGCAAGATGAGAAATCCAGGGAAGCAGGCTTCAGGATAAAAGTGGTTTTTTCGGGATTATAGTAAACATAACCCTCAATTGTTTAAATATTTTAAATATAGATGAGAAATGAGTAATGGCATTCTTGTCACACCAAAAGTTGATACACATCAAGAAGGCTGATCCCAAGCTCACAACTGAGTCCAAACAGCTGTCACTTTATAAAGGGTGATAAACCCAAATTAGCATTGTTTCCAGGGTCCAAAATCAGTTGAAATCCTTACAACAGCTTGGAAACTCAAACACATTAGGAAATTAGAATATATGCAAATGACAAATATGAAAAATAAGCCTTCTCTATTTAAGCCAATGTTATAATGAGAGGTATGCACCTAAACAGAACCCAGTGGGCGAACGTGACAACTAGTTTCCTCATCCCTTATCCCAGACCTTTTCTCTGTTCTAGGCTTTAAACAGCACAGCTAGGGAGACTTAAAACTTTCCCTATACTGCACATGGCAGACTGGCCTACCAAGGTGCCTTCCCTGGCCCACAGGGTTCTCAGAGAGTTCCTTCCATGTGCTGGGTCACAGCAGGATTTCCATTCTCTTTTCAGATAAGTCCAATAACTACAAATGAAGTGCCACCTTTTCTCTATCGTGAACAAGTTAAAGTTTTTCTCTTTTAAATAGACTAAAGGACTTTGTCAAGCTGCACTTAGAAATGTCAAATGGGAATTAACATTTTGTAACTTCTTCCAAGGTTAATTCTTTTCAATGTTGTATTGTTTAGCTTTCCTGTTCGTAGGACAAAATACCTGACACCCACAAATTAAAGGAGGAAAGGTTTGTTTGGCTCACAGTTTCAGAGGTTTTAGTCCATGGTAGGTTGGCTCTAAGGCAGAAACAGCATGGTGGAAGAATATGGCAGAGGAAAGCCGCTCCACCCATGGAAGCCAGGAAGCAGAAAGAAAGAGAGCCAAAGCGGAGATATACGCTCCAAAGCTGCATCCCCCGTGACCCACCTCCTCTAACTGGGCCCTACCTCCTACAAGCAAGTTCAGCTATGAGCTCATTACAGGATTAATCCACTGATGAGTACAGCATGCCCATGGTCCAGTCACCTTCTTAAAGCCCTGCCTTTGAACACATAAGCCTTTGGAGGGACATTTTAGATCTAAGCCATTAGCGAAGCAATAGTGTTTTTGTTGTTGTTGTCCCCCATATACATAAATGTGTGTAAATTTGGCAGGAAGAATAGAGAGAAGGGAAAGCGTTTTACCTTTTCTTTCAGGTGGCTACAGGTATAAACCTATTAGAGAGGAACATCTGAGGCAGGGAAGGAAAGACCTGAAGAAAGAGTAACTTTCTCTACTCATTCATCTGTTCATTTGCTCTCCAAATTCTCATGGTGTCATACACTAGGCTAATTTGGTACTTGAGATCAAAGCTCAGTGTTCTTTGAGCTTTCTTTTAGCATGATAAAACTGTGATTTTCCGAACATTCTCTCCAAAACGTCAGTTGTGAAGATCTGCATGCCATTTTGTATAAAGTAGAAGCCAAGTGTTAAAGGGCTAGGAGCGTAGTTCAGTGGTAGAACACCTGCCGAACACATCTAAGGCCCTGGAGTTGATCCCCAGCACCTCAAAAAGAAATGCCAAATGTTTTTTTTTTCTTTTTATTGAGTTTATTGGTACATTCTAGGTATACAGTACAGTTACATTCATTACTGGGATCTTGCACCTTTACATGACAGGTCTTGGTTCTCATTTTTTTCCCCTTGTCCCTATCCTCCCTTCACCCTCCTTCCCTCACCATTTACAAACACTTTATTTCCATTTTTTCATTTTCTCATATTTTTTCTTAAGAAATGCCAAATGTTAAAAAAGAAATTCCAATATGAAACTGATAACAATGTTTCCATTCAGGCACATGGCAGCCAAGCTCTATCTCTAGTGGGAAAAAGAATGGCTAAAAATAACTAGCAACAGAGAGAACACCCAGTCCAGAAAGCCAGATATGACAATACAAGACAAAAAGCCAGAACCACAGACTCTGAATGTCAGCCCTAGTCACAGCCATATTTGCCCTGACTGCATGATGTTCTTATTGACCTTTGTAAATATTAGTGCAAACACCAATCTCTTACATGTTGACACTTTCCCAAGCTCTTTGATTTCAAAAATCTTTGGGATGCTGTCAGTAGATTTTACCAAATTCAAGAAAATTGCTGTGGACTTTATTAATTTATTAAGATGACTTTCTTCAACACAGAGTTAAAATAGTACATGATTGATAAAAAGCAGGAGATCTGGTAAAAATAAAAGTTAAAATGGTTTTGTTGCTGCTGCTACTGATATTGTTACTTCTGAGGGCAAAGGGTAAGGATTTATCATTAGATAAATAGATCTTCTTACAGTAGTGGTTCAAAAAACTCAGTGGGCTTGATTCTGTCTGAGTCCATTTTTCTGAACTACCCAATGAACTTCTCTGTCCAGGTTGGCACCTCTAGATTCTGTGATAAAAATACTGCTCTGGAAACTATTAAATCAAGAAGTGGTGAGTCCAGAGTCAGCCCGCATCCTGATGATAAAAGTAGTTCTGTTTTTGTATATGCATGGATGAAGTCCCAGTCCAACTACCAAACTGCATGGAAGCAAGGTCCAGGACTACTGCCTCACACTCTGCTGCTTTCCAGCTCTGTCACTAGTGAGTTGCTGCAAACTACAAACTGCCAGCTGCTAAAAGACCTTTCCTGTGATATGACCAGTATGCTGGGCCATAGAGACTAGCCATGTGGGCTCCACCAACTCTGCAGCCCATCTCAGGAAAAGCTCCAGAGGCCCACTGTGCCCATACCCTACACCAGCACAGTCTGCCATGCTGAGTGCCATGTGACCTGCCTCCTAACCCAAACACAGTCATCAGCATATAAGCCAGTGGCCGCAAGAGAGCCCAGAACAAGCGATCTGCCAAGCAGGGAAGCTTTATTCCTAACGGTGACTTGCTAAACCAATCAAGTGCTCCCTTAGGAGAAATTGCACCCTCAGACACACAAAATGACTCTCTCATTTTTTTGGTATCAAGGATCGAACTCAGGACCTTGTGCTTTCAAGGCAGGCACGGTGCCACTGAGCTAAATCCCTGGCCCAGACTCTCTCATTATTGAAGTAGAAAAAGGAATCAGAATCTCAGGCAGCAAGAAGCAAAGACCTTACTGGAATGAGCTTCTCAGTAGCTGACAGTCATCAGAGAGGAGGCACAATACCTAACACTCACAAACTAAAAGAGAAAAGGTTTATTTTGGCTCATGTTTCAATCCATAATTTGAGGGCTCCAAATGTAAAATAGCATGGCAGATGAAAAGCTGTTCACATTACAGTGAACAGCTAATACCTCCAGTGACCCAATTCTTCCTACCAGTCCCAACCTCCTAACAGCACAGCCCATTTCCTCTGTGGGGAGGCCTCTGTGTGTGTGTGTGTGTGTGTGTGTGTGTGTGTGTGTGTGTGTGTAGGGGATTGAATTTGGGACCTTGCACTTGCACTTGTGAGGCAGGTGGTGGCACCACTGAGCTAAATCCCCAGCTCTATGTGGGGCTTTTTTTGAAGGTGATTGAATCAGATTGAATCATGGGAGTGATATAACTAAATATGCTGTTAAGAAGCAGGGTCGGGTCAGAACAGGCAGGTTGCTGTGCCTTATCTGGAAGGATATATCTCCCTCCCTGGCTCCTCGCATCTCTCTCTGCTTCCTGATGCCATAACATGAGTAGCTTTCCTATCAGGACCCTCCGTCAAACTGTTTCTGTCTTGGAGCCAGGCAACCAGGGACTGTAACCATGAGCCAAAATAAACCTACCCCTTTAAATTGTGGGTGTGGGGTATTATGTCCCCAGCAACAAAGAAGTGATTAAAACATTTGATTTTACTGCACTTACAGAAGTTGTGGTTTTTACAGATTGAAGGTTTGTGGCTACCCTGCATCCAGCAAGTCTATCTGTGCCATTTTTCCAACAGCTCAGTTGATAACAATTTTAGCAATAAAATATATTTTAGCAATAAAATATTTTTAAATTGAAGTGTGTACTTTTTAAAACTTAATACTATTGCACAATTAATACACTATAGTGTACTGTAAGCAGAATTTATGCCTTGGGAAACAAAAAAATTCATGCAACCACTTCATTATGATAGTTGCTTTATTACAGGGATCCGGAACACATATCGCTGAGCTATGCCTGTACTGGTACTTTAAAGTTCCATGAGATACACCAGTGAGATCCTACAGGTCAAAGGATATGTGAGCATTTGGGGCTGGAGTATTGGATTGGCTGATGGCATGGGAATGAATGCAGAGCCAGCTACACTCCTGGAGATCAGCTATGGGGTGAGGAGACCTTCGCAATCTCTAAGGCTAGGCAAGCATTCTTCCTAATCTCCTGACATTGTGCTTTCTTCTTTTCACCATCCCAATTAGCAATTATGCTCTAAAACACTCACCAGCTACTTCTCTGCCTCTAGGTATCTGGAGAAAAACCATGCTTACCAGAGTAGTTTCTGTTACCAGGAAAATTCTTCCAAAGTGGTGGGTGCTCCCATTGCCTGTGTGCTTGGGATGGGTTTATTATAAGTCAGTGGAATTCTGGAGATTACATTTTGTCTCATGCTGGGAACTGAAAATTGCAGCAATTGGAAGAATGAACTAATGTTTTTCGACAGGTTCAATAATGCTTATCTTATATTCCCTAAATTCTACGAATAAGTTCAGATCACTCCTCTTTCAGAACCTCCCTTCCCAATACCTCTCTCTTTGTTATCTCTTATAATGTCCTCCTTCTCTCTATACCAGAAGAGAAGTGAAACATATTCATGTAGCTCCTTACACTAAGATCAGACTTAATTACTACTGAACATCTTGCAGTGCACCCTCAGCCAAGAAATAGGCATGCAGGGCCATCTGCCGGAGATGCAGAGCTGCGCGCGCTTACGCACAAATATTAGCTCCCTTACTGATCAAGCACAAGCTGTCAGGCCTGGGAAGGTATGAGCAACAGAGCTGGCCTGGGCAGGGCTTCCAATTTACAGCCTACTCACTTTATCAGGAAGGCCCATCAGCACGTACAAAGCCCTTTCTCAGTGCCAGGTATTGTAGGTGCATATTTTATATCATCTCCAGGGTCAGGACCTAAAAAGTTCTGCCTTGTGAAAACACATTTCTAGATAAATGCTTTCTACATTAAGGCCAAATTTTGTTTTTCCTTAACATGTATTCAGGCATAGGAGAAATATTTTCACTAACTCTTCTCAGATGATTATAAGTATCAAAGGACACCAAAATGGAATGCAGTGCAGCTCACAGAAAGTGCTTTCCTCGGATCCTGCTGGTCACGTATGCATGGGCTCCCCAATTTTAGATTTCAGAGCTGCACTGAAGGCGACTCTGGAACCCCGCCCTCGCAGCAAGAAGCCTCCGGCTCTCCCGGGGACAGGGGGTGAGGCCTAACTGCAGGTCAGGCCCCTGACCCGCCTCCCCGCCCTCACTACTCACAACTCCAAGCTCCGCCCCCATCGAATCCCTTGCAATTGAGAGGCCAACCCAGCGGGGCATTTGTGGGAGCGGCGCTGGCGGGA